>NC_064534.1:49571956-49849581 GCF_023856365.1 Brienomyrus brachyistius
TCTGCCAGGCAATTAAAAACATAATCCTTTCTCAGAGAAATTACAAAACAAAAGGGTGCATTATGAAAAGGGAGGCTGTGAGCCCTGCTAGGGAGAGCGCTGCACAATCCAGAGGAAACAAAAGAACACACAGCATATGCAGAAATCCAGCTACGGCACCCAACCACGGTGGCATCACATGGGCAGAACCTTCCATAGCTTTACTGCTGCAGGAAACGGGCAAGGGCTGTATCAAGGGCAGACGTAGAAATTCCTTCTCCACAGAGGACCGCTTTGGGGAGGGGGGGTGATGGGGGGGTGCGATTTAGCCCGGGGAAATGCTAGCACAGCTCCAGAGCATGCAGCTCACAAAGACCAGCCAGGCTGAACATACGCTGGCCGGCTGGGCGTTACGCCCCTCCATCCTGAGAAGCCCGGCTCGGCTGACAGACCCGCCTGCAGAAGGCTGGCTGGGCCCCATCATGGCTGTACCTCCCCCTCCCCTCTTCACTCATGTGATGTCACACAGAATCAGCCCCATAAACACCATCCGGGCGGAATCGCCACTTTATTAACTTCATTTTTTCAAGTTTAAGCAGATGCATGGGTTTCCTTCCCCATCACACTCAAAAGTTCAACCCCTTAGCAAGGCCCTTATATAATTCCTTACACAACAAGAAGGCCAGCCCTCATACCAAAGAAGCAGGAAGCGGCCCCCTTTCATGTTAAGGCAGGCATCCCCCGACCAATCAGCCGACTTTAAAATGACACCATCCTGCAGAGGGGAAGGGGGGAGGGGTTCATGACCTCCGATCTGTCACGTGTGATGAGTCAGGTACTCCCCCCAGCTCCCCCCAGAATTAACTGCCTCATCGACATTCACGTGGCGCCAAACAACGAGCCCCCCGCCCCCCCCAAAAAAAACATGCCGGCAGAGCCAAGCAGCTCTCAGTTAAAAGAAAAAGAAAATACTGCCTGAATAAAACCCTGCAAAAATAATGTTTTTAATGAGCAAACAAACATCACACCCATTTACGCTCAGCATAAACTTCTCAGATTTTACAGACAACATATGGATGGCCGATCATTCCCGAGGCAGCAACGTTAATTTACTAGTGATGCCATGGAAAACACTGTGGTACAACCTGTGATGTCTGACTGGCAGGAGGCAAAAGGTGTGGTGAGACGCAGCCTGGCCAGTGACCCGTGAGACACACACCGGGGCCCTGTGAGCTTGGCAGAGCCGCACTGCTCTTGTAAACACGCATGCCGCTGCCTCGGTAACCGGAGTTGGAGGTTTCCCAGGAAACACAATGCCAGGCACATTCCAGTACTACCACAAAAATTCATTTAGATTTTCACCCAGGCTTGTTCATCTCAGCAGCTGGGGGGCCTGTAAATACCGTGTGACTCACGGTCTGACCTCAACAGGACCTGCGTGGTCGATCGCAGTGGCATTTAACCTGACATCTTTCGCACGCATGCACACCTGAATAGTGAACAGCTTCAGGGGAACTTCCTCAGCTAAGGAAGAGTCTCAAATCTCCCAGTCTCGTTCATTTGCACCATTAAACTTCCCAGAAGCCAGCAGATTAAGCCACTTTCTGTGTGACATCTGTCCCTCACAGCACGTACATACACATTCAGACAGGCATGCAGACAGGCAGGCCTCAGACAGCCCCCCCCCACCCTGACCCCACACACAAATACAGACAGTAACGCAGAGGGACAGGTTTTTCTCCTAAGCAGGTGGCCTCACTTACTCTGCAAGACCAGGGTGGATGAAGGAGAGGTTGGTTGGGAGGGGGTTTGGCCCATTTCCAGGAGAAAACCCCATAATACAGAGGCAGAGCTGAAGCATACATCCGAGGGAGGTAGAGGGCTGGAAGGAGCAGGCGTGCACGTGTGTGCATGTGTGTGAGAGTAGGTATACCTTATGGGGACACAATGTCCCCACAACGTGATGAATACCCGTTTCTTCAATTCATTAAAGATCTGTGATTACAATGAAAAAACTAAAAATGCAAAAACTCTCGCATTTTGCTTGGTTACTTATGGTTATGGTTAGGGCTGGGTAGGGGTTAAGGTCATCATAGTTAGCATTAGCATTTTTCCCGTAGAAATGAATGAGTGGACACCATAAAGATATGTTTACCAGAAGTGTGTGTGTGTGTGCGTGTGCGTGCGTGTCTGTCTGTCAGATCCTGCCAGGTGCACTGCATACAGGGGAAATGTAAAACAGGAAGCTGAAGTTCCCCTGGAGGGGACTTCTGCAGGTTATTCACTTGGACCTACTGCGGGCAGGGGAAGCCCAATCTGACCAGGGAAGGGGGGGCGAATCTCACTGGGCCAGCAGAAGATGATCAGATGTACCAAAGAGGCACACTTACGCCAGAGAATCTGGCACAAAACACCCTGGATATGTGGAGCACTGTGATTTTAATGGTAGTTTAAAAAATTAAATAGTGACAATAAATACCACTTTTGTTACGCTACACTAACCGTACGGCAGCTGGATTAGTAATCGCTGCATCTTAAGCTGTGTTCGGCTGTTGACTCCCTCGGTACAACAGGTGCATTCTGGGAATATTCAGAACCAAAAGGACACACCCAGCATTGAGGGGCGCGGCTCAACTAGCATTTATGACCTGAGCAGAGTCACCAGCAACATTACCAGACATACCTTGCTGGTATGGGGCTGGGGGGCGTGCATGTTAATTGCATATCATTTCAAAGAATAAGAGCAGCGGGTCTGACGCACCCAGCCCACGTCCTCATGCGTCACCCCTGACGCATCCAGTTTTGAAAGAGCCAATACCTGCTATAACTGATAATTCAACAATCAGCTGCAGTCTATTAAGGCGGCTCATTCCTCATGGCCACACCTGTAGGTCGACTTGGACAAGGCGGACTACCTGGCATAGGGATTTGGAAAATCATGGCTCACTGCAAACAGGCCTGCGATGGGCTGGCCCCCCATCCTGGGTTGTTCCCTGCCTCGTGCCCATTGCTTCCGGGATAGGCTCTGGACCCCCCGCGACCCAGTAAGATAAGCGGTTCAGAAGATGGATGGGTTGCAAACAGGCAGTCGAATCACTGAGATTCCAATAAATGATCATGGCTCCTTGCGCCTTGAAAGCAACACACACAACATTTCAGGATTTCAGGTTTTGTTTTGACGTAAGCCATATAAATAGCACATTTGATTACTAATTGGGACCAGCTAGACCAGGGGAATGGGCCGGAATGAAAACCAGCTTGTGCTCATCCATCCATGGTCTCAGATTCCATTTTAAAGGCAGTCTGAGCTTGATGAAGAAAAGGCCAAACGGAATGAGGTTAATCCCCAGAAGACTCTGTACAGGCATGGCGACTTGGGGACGAGAGACTCAGGACAGGAATGAAAAAGGAGAGAGAGGCGGCAGCCTTGGCAGAATTATTTTGCTGCAAGACACCTCTCTCAGAAGGTTGTGTAATGACGTTTCACAACAATCATATACAGTGCACCACAGAACGACACAGCAAACTAACAATGCTTTACATCAGCCAGCCATAAACAAAACCTGGCACCTCTGCAAGACAAGTGGTGAGTCACCCGTGAACCAATCCCTCATCACGTACTCAAGGAGACAGTCCTGACTGACGGGGGAGCGGCTCGGAGCACGGAGAACAGGAGTCGCGTGAGGAAATGCAAACTATTTTCATCCCAGGATCAGAAATGAAGACGGATGTATGTCAAGAAACAGGACAGTTGCACAGCATCATTGCACAATCCGTTTGGTAAGGAAGAGAATAACGGAAATATAGAAACTATATTAGAGATTAAACTGCTATCCGGATGTATGAGTGGAAATATGTTGTGAAGTACTATGCTGCATTCAAACCAACACTGAGACACCAACCAGAACATGTGAAAACATCTCATTAAACGAAATGGGTAACAGTTTTGTAAAATCTCTAATGCAAAACACATTTCAGGGGACGCTATACCTAGGCATTATTTGCTTCTCATCTCCAAAAGATTGGCTTCTGGCCCGATCATAGAACTTCACAGCCTCTGGTTGCATGCAGCCCAATATGTAGAAATGTTAACAGTGCATTGGATTCTTTAGGCTGAGAGCATCAGGTCCAGACAAAGCAGCGCTGCAAAATGACCTCGGAGAACAATGCATTTAAATGCTAAAGGTAATCATTCAGGTGACTTAGCTATCAAGCCACATCTCTTACATGGTACCGAGACACTGAACTGAAATTTTATCTGTGCCGTCTTTTCAGTACCATAGAACAGCATGGTACTAATGGTAAACAAGAAATTTCTCAAGGATTACTGGAAGACAATTCATGGACCAAAGAATTTAGACCAAGAACACCACCAAGACTAGGATCGTGCCTTTCCAACATTTTGGAATTATTTTTTTGAGTTGTTTAGGGGGCGTGGCATTGGGCATCAAAGAGTTCGACCGATCACTTCCATCCGTGCAACACAGACACCAAGCCGCAAGTCATTTTGAAGACCACAGAGGCTTTTGAAGACAAGAAGGGGATTACAAGGAAGGAAGGCGTTCCTCTGAAGAGAGTCAAGGCCTCCAACTCAAGGTCAATGCTGCACTATTAAACCACAGCACTGTCGTGCGACAAAAAAAAAAACTGTTTGCAAACCTTAGCAGGCCATCTCACACTGGCACCATCCTCAGGCATTTTATTTGTTCACGGGAGGAGGGGCAACGTTTCCGGCCCCGTCTTTAATCCAAAGCACCATCTCACAAGAATGAAAGGGCCTTCGTATGAAAGACAAACTGAGGAGTTTAACCAGCGAGTAACCAGCAGGATCGAGGGGCTGAAAAGGGAAGGCCAAAAACAGCTATTATTCTGAGATCAGCTAAAATGACTGGATGGCTTCGCCACTGGATGCCAATAGGAGAAACACATTCACTGCACTGCAAAGGAACAAAAACCAGGTCAGAAAACGGTCTGTGAGATGCTGATGGGGTTCCCCAGCCCCCCCCATTCCCAAAGTAGCGGGAAACACGGTAGCCTAGATAACTGGTCCAACTGTAGGATGGACAAACTGGGGCGCGCATGTCATGAGATGGACGAGCATGTTGGGCACTTTTTGGATCATGCCCTGGCAAAGAGTAGAGAGGAAACCACAGTCAGAGAGATATGTAATCTCTCCGGCGTGTCCTGGGTCTGCCCCAGGGCCTCCTCCCGGTTGGACATGCCCGAAACACCTCCCCTGGGAGCCGTCCAGGAGACACTGGCAACAGAATCCTTTGTTCCATATTACACTTTGGAGACCTTTCACACAAAAGCCCACTTCTTGCATGCATAGGTTCAACCAACAAGCTGAATATCTCACATGGACATTTATCTGCAAACCTCTTTTGCCCATAAGTGCTATCAGTAAAAAAAATGGGGGGGGGGCAGCTTTAGTTCTTTTACAGACAAAATACAGGAACTAAGTGCGATTCGCTGACAGCAGTGAAAACCACTGAAATCCACTATGAAAACAAGCCGTGATGATATTTATGGCACAGGCTTCAACAGGCTACTGTACCAGCAAATCAGCTGGTGCTGCCCTCCTCCTTATCCCACTTCCCCGCTGTCCCAGAATCCACCAGGCAGCAGGCCCACTCACAGCCAATGGCGAGGCAGGGAGGAAGCGGCCCTGGAAGGCTGACAGGCGGCGAGCTCCGTGTGCCCATATAAGGTAAAATCTGCTGTCAGCAGTACTGAGAGAGCAGCAGCAGCGGCGGCAGACTCCTGGAATACAGAGTGGGGGGGACAATGCAGCATATGGAATGGAGAACAACGCACGCAGAACAGACAAAAAAAAGGGTGGGGGGGCGAAAGTGCCAGTGGCCGTATGAACAAATCTGACAGAATATGGGGGTCGGACACACTGGGAGGGGGGACTGGGAGGACACAAACTGTTTGTCTCATGTAAGACAGCATCTTCAAAGTCGCCTGGTGGGAACTATGGAGGAGAGGAAGGCGAAGAAGAAGATACAGCAACAGTAAGCGAGCAGACAGTCCTCTGTCCGCAAACAAAACGCGAGGCAGGCAGGTGCGTCATAGGCAACTTTGAAATCTGCTCAGTGTTTAATCTTCCTTTATCCTCATCCCTAAATTCCGGGAGGGAAGGGGCGTCCACACGATTTCCACCATTCCAGGCGCGAATGAATTAGAACGCTGAACGCAGGGAAAACCCCGCCCACTTCCCTGATGATTCCGTCTCCTGATGCTTCATCTCCCCGTGCGAGAACGTGCAGGGAAAGAGCTGCCAAGACTCAAGTCTACCCAGATGACGCAGGATGCGGAGGGAAAGTTAAAAAAAGGCCAAACCATGGCCAAAAATAGCCCCCGGACACAAAAATTACAACAATGAGAGTGAGAGCGTCTTTTTGCGTGTGCTGGAGGGGTGATACTTTGAGGCAGAGGCCATTTTAGAATGGCTGAATCATGGTCAGAGCAGAGTTATCATGGGCTGCCGCAAGTCTCACAGAGCCAGAATCAAGCCTGACCTAAAAAACTTTGGCCGAATCGCTTTTCGGACACAAAAGGCTAATTTATAGACGGAGCCTCCTTAATTAGGAACAAGGAGCAACTGTCCAAATGCTTACGCTGACCGGCCCGGCCTGTGGCAAGGAAGAAGCCACTGCATTGGCTCAGAAACTCCTGACTGAGCACGCGAGCAGCAGAGACAGCAGGGGGCGTCGGCCTTCCCCAAGGCAGCCAGAAAGTGCCGGCATGGCCGGGGGGGTGCAGGAGGGCCAGCCCGGATTCCCTCACATGGCAGAGTTTGTGGACCACAAGTCCTGACATTCTTTTTAGTAAAAACTGAGAGGTGGGTGTCCATATTGAAAACACAAGCATGCATAGCTGCACACTTCTGCGGAGAGGGAAGGCGGGACACTCGCATGCCAGGCGAATTTAGACAAGTCTATACTGTGACTTCTGGTCTATTCTGCTATGAAGCTACAGGGGGGAAAAAAAAAAAAAAGCTAGATGTTTGTTCAAATCATCTTCAGACAGTCCAGTCGACAGAAAGCTAGACGCGACAAATCAGAGCCTGAAGATGGAAACGCAGTGCTCTCTTGAAAAAGCCATTTTCAGATCGTCCTTGAGTATGTCTAGCTGGAGGAGATGGGGTACGGGGAAAAAATTAATTAGATACATCTCTCACATTCTCGTGCCTCCGGACAACATAATGGTGGATTTATTCTTTGCGAAAACAAGCCGATATGAATCTTGGCACAAAGGCGACGTGCTGGTTTAGCTCCCAGTGGCGTGAGCCAAGTGATGACAGGCCGAGGGGTCGCATCTGAATGTCAAACGTGGCTCGGATGACGTGCCCTCCAATAGGCATCTTAAATTACACAGTGGGGGGTTACGCCTGTCATCGCCATTGCCACACCATTGCACCCAAAACCTTGGACGTGGGGGGGACACGTCTGGAACAAACACAAAATCACACTAAAACCCCCTATGGCAAATATCTTGCTTACCCACTTATGCGGTATGCGTTACAGAATTAAATTGATTTCACTCCAGCCAAAGAGGGAGATGGTTATCTCCAAGTACCAGAGAAACGCTCTTGTTTGCCGCCACCATCACAAGGGGAACGAAACACACAAAAAAAAGTCTGTTTACACATAAATGGGTCCTAAAATTCTTTTTCTTACAATGTCATGGTGAAGTGTCTCAGGCTGTGTTTCCCATTTGTGTGTATGGCAGGGTGGTTTACAGAGACCCAGAGGGACCGGTCCTTGTACACAAAGATGCACCAGGATAAGTGGAGTGTGAAGCAATCGGTAGATGGGTATCTGGACAGTCGGGAAAATTCAACCAGCATGGCGCCAAACACTATGAGAGGCCATTTGACTATGACAGTCAAAGGCAAGCGAGTGCAGTTTTTTATTTTTTTTTACTGCGTGCGCAAGAAAAACAAAGATCATACTTTCAACCACACATAATGGTACTGTTTCAGGCAGAAAAACATTCCACTAAATACTTATTTTATAAAAACAAGGGAAAACTGTATCCAGAGCTCAGCTTCACAAGACCTCCTGCAATCCATTACACATTCTGCCTTTAATGATCTTCTGCTGACTTTGGCTGGGGTGGGGTTCATCGCCTTACCTCATCGGTAACAAATTATACACATCATCCCAGACACACACTCAACGTCATGTGACCCCACTGTGATAATTCCCAAGAGGCATCACTATTCCTTGGACTGATCGATAGACTAACATGCTCTCCTTGTGGGGGCACGTTGGCTTGGTGGCAAGGCAATTAGATACTGCTCTTTATGTGGATGCTTGATAAGACAATGGTTCCATGGAGTCTGCGGTCCAGTCACCAGTTACGGGCTTCCTGTGTAGATTCTTGGTTTAACTCCAGCTTTATACCTAGAGTTCATCTTAGAGGTCCAGACTGCTCCATTGGGAAAAGAGTCCATCCAAGACAAGAAGACTTAATTACACAACAAATATCTGAAATACCTTGCAGTTTTTCCCCACTACAAACCAATTCAGTGTAACCACAACAAATTTACCTATCACTAGTTTATGTCTTTGGACATAAACAAATCGAAAACTCAAATCAAATTGAATAGAATAGCAATACTTTATTAATCCCTGTGTGGAAATTGTCTTTCGACCTACCCCATCTCGCTCTCCATGAGAGCTTGGAGCACAGGATCAGCCAGTGTGCAGCACCCAAGGAGCAGTGTTAAGGGTCATATTCAAGGGGCCATGGACATAGAACCGTTCTGCTGAAGCTGAAAAAACCGTCCTCAAAGGTGACATTTGTTCATCGCATATAATAACCCAAAGAATTATGGGTGTTCAATCCTAGCATGTCATCAGATGACACAATTTCCAACAGGTCATCTCTGGGTTACAAGAAACCGTGCCGTTGGTTAACATAAAATAAAGTTTTATTAAAAAAAAGTTTTTTTTTTTAAATAGAATTTAACATCTCAAAAAAGTTTTCCCCACAAAGACAGCAAAACACACACACACACACACACACACACACACACACACACACACACACACACACACACACACACACACACACACACACACACACACACACACGACAAACAATTTTTTGCAAACCGCGAAGATGGAATCTGTCGCAATGGTTCTCGATTCCCATCTGGAGCAGCTACCTCAGCAGTAAATCCAGACGGAGAGGGTTATTCCCTGCAGACGGGGAGCGGCTGGCAGCGCGCACGTCTGAGGGAGAGCCGACTGGCAGCGTCCAAAGCCACACAAGCAGCTGGAAACTGAGTGTCCCCCCCTCACTGTGGCTTGATCATGCTTCCCTAGGCGACGACCGAGAGTTTGTGTTTAAATGGCACTGGATGGACGTACGGCAATCGTGAGCAGCCCCTAGCACAGTGAGACACAACGGTAGAAGACCTTGGGACTGACAGGCTCCTTGCCACACTTACCTTGTGTAGGGGGAGCACCAGGAAGGCCCCTCCCCCGCTGGCCTCCACGATGATGGCCACGAACTTGGGGTTGACGGCACAGAAGGAGCTGTCCCAGGTGACACGCGAAACGCGGATGTCATCGTAGCACTGGTCGTTCTTCACGGCCTGGCCGAAGACGTGACGAAACTTGCTCTGCCGCACGACGCGCCGGAACATGTCTGCAGGGGTGGGGGAGGATGGGGGCACTGTTAGGAGTGAAGGAACATAGCCCACGGCTGGGAATAACAGGAGCGCAGCCACCCCAACCTATGCGAGTTTAAATCAACATCACAGCAAGACAGACGCACTTCTTTCACTCATTTCCCAGGCTGTCCCTGCCTACCTTCTATCTGTGGTCTTACATTTCCCTGCTCTTTAACTGCGTTAAGGTCTTTAATCCACCCAACCAGGAAGCTGCATGATCGCTGCATGAACACCACCACAGAAAGTGCTCATTTTAATAGCTCTTTCATCGCTTAATCTACACTAGCCAACATGCCAGTGGATAATCTAGCCAGGTAACCTACTTTTGGGAAGTTCATTATATAAAGAATGTGCAGATCCAAAGACTGCTGTTCTTCCTCCTGTTAGCAAAGTACCATAAATCTGTTATAGGAATGCTATGTTTAATTGAGCAGATTTGGGGAGTTAACGTTCTGATAACATTTCGTAGTGATAAAGCCTCATGACGGCGAGTTTCCACCTACATCAGAGAAGTATAAAAATATAGAGATTCCTTGTACCTGACTGCATACCAAACGTCAAAAGAAAGAATGGCGTCCCAGGTGATCTCATTTGGGGGCTGGGGAATCGTCTACATCAGTAACCAGAATCAGAATCAAATTCTCTTTATCGTCCAGGTACAACTGCATGTACTATGAATTTGCTTTGACAGTGCTGCTACTAACATTTACAGATAATTTATGCTCTTTGTTCTTCCAAGTTACAAAAATAAAATTAAATAATAGAATGAAGGAATAAAACAGGTCAGATCAGTACAAGTTGAGCAATATACTAACAATTATAAGGATATTAAAGGGAACAGAGATTGAATATTGCTATATAAAAGTATGAAGACATAGGATGTCCAGTGACAGAGGCACGAACTGGGGGGGTTAGGAGGCTTGTTGAGTTCAGCTGCTGATGGGAAAACACATAAATCATCTGAACACTGGCTGAGTAAGGGGACCTAAAGACAGACAGTCTACCCCCCCCCCCCCCCCCGGTAGCAAAGACAAACTTTGGGAATTTACACACAAGTCAGAAGAATTATAATACGGTACGTAATAAAAATAATTATACACTAAAAATATAGTAAAATATTACATACCGACACTGAGCCTACGAACCACGAAAACCACAAAATGTTTTCACAAGCGTCACAAAGTAGTGTGTGAGGACATTGTGATGAAGGATTGCATGTAACCTGAATTAATAAAATACACTTTATGGTACGGGTGTCCGTAAGTCAGGGCATTGCCTGTACGCTTAAAAATTAGTTATTGTAGCTAATTACGGACGCAGTGGAACTAAGACAGAGGCAGAGAAATCAAAGTACTGTGATGCATCAAAATTTGGAGCTCCACCCAACAGTAACACAAAACAAAAAAAAAAAAAAAAAACTCACCTTCTCCATGTAAACTAAACCCCAAATGAAAGCCTTAAGACACAACTGCACCTGCCCGCGAGGAAACACCAGCATTACAAACGCAGATACTTTGCTTTCTGAACTTTGGACAAGGTGATTTGATGACAAACTCCTGTGCATCTTCTCTACCACTCAGACTACGCATGGCTCACGGTGTGGACTAATAGAGGCGATGACTAAATGCACATATGATGACGTATACAAAGGCTCATGTTAAAGCTGCGTCTGACCAAGACAGACAGTGAACTCCAATAGCTTCCGGTAGACTGAAGACTATGAATTTATGGAGGATTCCAAGAAAGGCAGGAACTAGTAAACCTTCCCAACCAATTCAGCCAAACCATTTTATCTTTATGTGTACTAAACTGAAAAACAGGAGCCGTGAGAGATCCATTCAGGACTGCCCATTGCACCCAGCATAAGTCATAGAAAATATTTTAGCACCAGTTTAAGGAACGTTATAGCAGGAACTTTGAAGAACAAGTACCACCGTAAAAAACTCAATTAAGTGAAAACCAATATAAAGCTGACATCTGGAAGTCAATGCCTCATATCACACAAACACACATGTGCAAAAAAAGGTTTTTTTAAAGACTTTGTTATGAAAAATTCCACTGGCATTCTCAACACAAACACGAAATGTCCAAACCCAACAAAGGGGCTGCTTTGTAGCCTCCGCAGCTGACAATTCCGCATAGTAAAACTGTCTGCTGCATTAGGTGCTTCATAAAACGTGATTTAGGATCTAACAGCGGCTGGCTTCCCATACGGTGCCCAGACCTCAGAGGAACAGCAGCCAGCAGCAGGCAGACCAGCCTCATGTGACAGTAATCAAAGTAGACGTCACTGGTAACCAGCATAAATCAATCAATCACCAGAGGGATGTCTTCCGCTTGCCACCATCGTAAGCCCATTCAGGGCACAATCATTAATGTCACTGATACCTGCCAGGGAACACTGGCACAGACAAGTGCCGGAACCAAGCCCACACCTTCATGACCCAACAAATCCGTAAGGACAGAATGTCAGGGCAACGGGTAGCATCTCTTTCTCTCTCGCATGTGCTTTTCCACAAAAGCTATACAAGCTTCTACAGATAAAATGTGCACCGAAAAAAGGGAAATAAAAAAAATAAATAATAAAAAAACGTGAATAGGAAAGATCTCAGTAAAAGTGAATAATACTGACCGGGCTGTGTTTTGGTTCTCTCACACACACATGATTTTAGGAGTCATCCAAGGTTCAAAGGGAACCAGCATTTCAGTAAAGACAAGAACAACATTAGGGCAAAAAATCCATTTCAAGATCCCAGGGGAATGAGAGCTGATCTAGCGATGAAAGAATCGAAGCACTTTCCTCCTCATAAACACCACACCATCTCCTTTCTGTTTCCGTCACTTGAGGATAGCTAGAAACATTCATCCAGGGTGACGTACCTCCGGATCTGCCGGTTGAAACTTCTCTGGCTTTTATGCATTCTCAGGTTGCACCTTGGCACCAACCATAGTTCACGAGGATCATTCTTCGTTTTTGGGAGGAAAGACGCCAACATCTGCCTGACATAACTTGGCCGTGTCCTTCACAGGACTTCATTTCACTCTGACCAGAATTTGTCAAGGAGGATAAGGAACCAAAGCGAGCTGTTCCTCAAAAGCCAAACAGCAGGAGCAAAGACATGGGATTAATGCTGGATTTACACCTGCAGCAGTAGGGATCAGGTAGAAAAATAGGTCTGCTTCTCTTGGACAAATCCAGGCTCTACAAGAAGTGTCAAAAATGTTTAGTGGGACCAAGAGATAGCAGCCTTGTGAGATGGGGGGTACATTATATGTTACCCCTTCCAGAAAAAAAAGAGAAATGGAGGATCAATGAAATTCCAGAACGATCCTCAATGGGGTTCCAAAGCCAACTCGCTATTGGTCTTCGTCTTCTGGCTTGCAAGTCGTCGATCTTTTAGACAATCGGCACATTGTTTCTCATGCACACTGCCATCCATCGGGGCATAATTAACCCTCACCACCTGATTGTTCACACTTAGTTCCAGGTTCACCAGAGTTCACAAGTGGCCATCAATACATGCAAAAGAATATCCATGGAAACCATTTTCTCTCATCATGCAGCCTGTCATACAGAGTGCTTGCACATTAAAACTGGGTCATCCATTTCCATAATTTCTCTCCTGCATTTTCTGCCTATACCGTGACAGCCAAAAATAAAAATCCCTCCACATAATAGCATGTTAGAAAGAGCTTGAATTTATCACCTTAGAAAGGAAAGAAGAATAAGCCACACAAAGGAAAATGTCGAGTTATTCCAAGAGAGGCATTTGTCTTCTACTAGGCAAACAAAAATACTACTTAATGCATTAATGTTTTGGCCTAGTGCATTACAATTCCAAAGAGCTGGTCTATTCCAGGTGCTCTCAAGGCACATTCAAGCTCCCCAAGTACCTGTAACCAGGCCTCCTACAGATCAGGTAAAGACCCACCCAGTGAAATTTTCCGCGTGTGCCATCTCCAACTGCTGTGTTAGAATCTGGTCTTCAGATCCATCTCTTCATAGAAATCTCTTACCATCAGCAATGAGAGCACTCTGCTATGCGTGTTTACAGCTTCTTAAATGAATAATAAACAAATGCAGAAAGGAAGTTCCCTCTTCGCTGGTGGTCTCCTTGGTTTCCAAATGCCTGCAGGCTGCATGCATCACCTTTTCTATCTCACAAGCGTGGAAACCATTCCCAGGAACCCAAACGCACTGATCGGGCACGTACATCTTCCAGAGACTGGAAGGTAGGCAGAAGTCAACCCAGGGAATGCTTTGTACCTGCAGGGCATTAAGTAACTTGGATTTAATTAGTCTTGTTACAGCTTGTCTGCCAAGTCATACATTCACAAGACAAACCTAGTGACTTTCAATTTCAAAATTTTATAAATGATGTTTCTTAATGACATGACAAACACCTGGCCTTATTTGAGGGAGATTGGCCAATGATAATGCCAGTAATAAAACAAAGTAGTAATGATACTAATAATATAAAACTGGGCATACTGGAAATGGCTCTCATATGCTACCTATGCACACATGCACATACTGACATAACCAAGACAATGGGCTGCTGATTAGCTGTGCAACTTCTATTGATCCTGTAGCTTTTAGCAGGCTATGCATGTTCTTGTAATAACCGTCTGTTGTGATGTGTATTTTGGTGGTTTTTGGACACTAAGCCTTCAACTTACAAAGCGTCTAATCGTTCAAATTCTTCTACCCCTACAATCTTGTTCTATCTCTCTACAAAATGTGTAACAAATGTTAGTTACATAGGAAAGGGGCCGAAGGGACATTCAACCACCTTGCTTGCGGTTCCGCACACCTAAAAGTGCGATACATTTAAAACAGTCACTCCCTCCCACACTACACTGAACCAACTGCACGGCCTAATCCGACCCAAAACTACAGGAAGCCGCAGTTGAGGAAGATCTATCAACCAGGAAAGGAAAATGCGACTCTATAGGAAAAAAATTTATCCATGTGGCATAAACTTAGGAAATGATAGTTTGCATTTATTTCCTTATTCCACAAGCCACAGAGACAGAAGTATTTGAGGTTTAAGTTCAAGAGAATTATTTAGCACTGTAAATCATAACTGTAAAAAGGTCAGGCTGTTCCGTTTCTCCTTCTCTGAAAACCCAAACTCAAACAGACCTCCAAGGGCAGCGAGCAAAGGCAATGGCTTTACTGGAAACATGAATATATTACACCCAAACTGCAAACCCAGGGCAGACCGCAGAGCCAGCGATCTCCATTCACACTGAAAGGGTGACCATTTCCTGTACCTTCCCTAAACCCTAACCTGTTAAACGGAGACTGAGGTCAAATTTATCTGCTAGGATCAATGTAAAACCACTGGGTGAGATTCAATCCCCAACGGTGCTCTTCCATTGTCCACTAGATACACATATTTCAAGTTTGTCTTGCAGCTTTGTGAAAATGTTAATGATTTTACACTAAAAATTTAGCATGCTGCTAAGCAGACTGTCTGGACAGCCTTGTCCGGTCATTACAATGCACTACTGTGCTGGGAATATAGTGATAGGGAGACATTCTAGACATCTGAACAATCCAACAACTGTCAATCCAAGCACATTTAAGAAACAAACAACCCATACAACAGCAGGTGGGGCAGAGCAGTAAGTAGGTAAGTAAGTAGGGGGCAGTATAACTACCAAGAATCCTAAGCACTGCTAAAACAGATGAGTTGGATACACGTCTGATTCCTTTTTTGCGAGGCATACATACTGAATGTCATATCATCCTCGAATTGCCCTTTGGCATCACTTGTCCTCAGCACACAGTGTGGAATAGATAACTCATAATTAAATAAACAAACAAATACCATAATGAATGCTCAAGTCATAAGACTTCCAAGACCCAGAGGCAGGTCTGTTGAAGTGACGGGAATTTTAAGAATTTCTCCCCATGTGAATAATTAAGCATTCTGAGCTAATTAAGAGAGGCATGCCATACTTCTTCCGAACACTCGATTAGACAGAGATCCCTGTCCCCAGCACTATCGGGCCTGACACCATATGCGCCCTCTGCAAGGATCATCCCATTACTGGCACAGTACAGATTCAGCCAGTTACTAGGAACTAGTTACGTCGCCCAGCTACAGGGGGATGACACAGGCAGATGCTCAGGTATATCACCAGGAAGGCCAACATAAGACTCATCCAAACACCAACTGCCAACTATGGCACAAGGCGCTGACTTTCTGAACGGCATATATCAACTGTGACCAATAAGCAAACAAAAGAAATTGAAACGGCCAAATTATAAATGTCTCTGGACAGCCTCTCGGACGTCTCTGTGACCGATACGGTGTTTGTTATGCATTCTGCTCTTTCCCACATCCTCTTCCCCCATCCACCAGGAAGTCACACTGAGGTAAGATGGATGCCCCCCCCCCCGATAGCATGCATCACAGATGGGGGCTACGGCGCCGCTCGGGTTAGTCAAAGGCCATCCTGCCAGCACGGCACAGACAAAAACATCACAAGCAGCCTTCCCAGCTGAGGCAGTTTCAGAGTTTAGCCTCAATCAGGCTAATCAGCCCTCGATATCGACGGCCCACCACTGGGAACTCAAGCTCAGCGCTTCAAAAGGAGGAAGTGCACTTGAGCAGCGTTCCCCATTTAGACTGCCTTCCTATTTTGAAAGTTCCGTCTACGGAGCACCTCTTGGAGGAAGAAATAGAGTATTTAGTGAAGTGCTGTAGTGATTACACTTGTACACTTCTCTCCCAAGCATAAAGCACAATATTTTACTGAAGCAATATGCGGTGGATACTTCTACTTTGTTGCTGAATAATACTGAAGTTTTGTGTACGTCTGCTTAAATTAGTGTACCCCAGGCCCAGCGCATCTTAAAATAGTCCAAATAAAATTCCCACTGGAACAGTACACATGAATGTTTGGGATTTTATGTTATTACAAATTTAAAAAGCCCAATGAGACCAATTGTCAATTAACTAAAAAAACAGCTCTGTTAGATCTATAACGTGGGTTTCAATTTACTACTACTGTACTCGAAATTGATGATTTACTTAAAACCACTGGTTGTTTCTAAAGCGAACCAACCAATAAACCTGCAATATTTTCGCTGAATTAAGCAAGCGACCCTAACCTGCCTGAGAGCTCTGTAAATATAACGGCTGGTGCTGTGCGTGTCCTGATAAGGGCCACCAGTCGTTCCAAAGCAGGAATATTCACACATGCAGGCAAAAGGGGCTAATGGTGCCAAGGGGACTGCAAACACCTGCTGCGGCTTTGACAGCTTTGCCAAGCCAAGGGGACAGAGCTGTCTGCATCATTTACAAACGCTGAAGTGTCATTTGGCAACAGAGACCAAGTTAGCAGAACACACAGAAGCGGACAGAATATTTAGATGATGGATTCCACAGTACCTTCCCCCAAAATGTACAACAGAACAACTGCCTGGCATCAGTCTGGCTTAAGTGGGCCAAACGGTGGGGGGCAGTGCTATGCCACGCCAGATGTTTTAGGACCGGTTTGTACTCAGTGCTTCCAATGCCTGCGCTTACGCACACTGTCCCTATGCAAGGGGTGTTGCTGCTCAGAATTCTGTGCATAGTTTGTGTCGGTCTGATTGTACTGTTTCCGGGTGGATACTTTAAAAAAAATCATACATATAAACATGCGTATACATACATACATACGCACACGCGCAAACACACATGAAAATAAATGTATTTTCTCACAACCCTATGCATGAGGGATTGGTTCAGAGATCGCATGCAGATCTCATGCAACAGTAGCAGTAACTTTCATTTTTGGTGCCACGTTACAATAAAGCTACCCTTATAAAGCGATTATGAATGTTTTATAAGCAGGTTAACACTTTTTAATCATTACTAGATAATTATAAAACAACTTATACCACAGTTTTCTTATTAATCAGTTACTACCATTTATAAGTGGCAAAGGGTAGCCTTACTGTAAAGTGGCAGCTAATTTTTTTAGCAGACAGTAGGTTCTTAAAAAGTAATTCAAATTGCAAAGCTTACTGAGTTGTTTCCCAAAATGAATATAAATGTTTTTGCAGAACTTCTTCATACTGAGCAGATTTTTCACCAAGATTCTAAATACCAGAACTGTATTGATGTGGCTTATGAAAATACCTCGTGCCTCGTCATGTCAGTACAGAATGAAGGCATGCAAAAACCTGATCGTGAGAAGTGCATGCCTGGCGTGATGTGGATATTAACACGGCCAAGTCATACTTGCTATTTTTTGCACTGTGATGTTGCACTGTCCTGTTAGTTGTCTGTACAGAAGGCATTCAAGTAAGAGCTTCATTGTACTTTGTACACTGTACTTTGTAAACACGACACAGCTTTCGTAGCTCAAACTGAATTGGGAAGAGAAGAAACTTGAACTGGCATTAAATTTTGAAGATGTTGTACACAGACGCACACGACAGCGTTCTGAATATTTTTTCCTCATGCATAAAGATGCTACTTTATATATAGTACAGTTAGAATTAAACACATCGTCCCATAACAAAAAGGTGACCATACTGCCCCCAAGAATTTTGTTGGTACCGCATCTCGTGTGCACGGAACGATAGTTCTATGTGTAGCTTATATTCATAATGAACATAAATACAAGTCGCATGTCCCTCCACAATATTGGCAGTTTATACGTGGGACGGTGAACCTGTAATCCGGCTGATTATATTTATCGAGACACGGTGCGGGATGACATGGGGTGTCGCAGGGAGTCCAATACCTGCGTCCGGATGGCAAGCGCAGATGTCATGGGGTTCTATAATGCCTGCCGTACGATACGAAGATCCTCCCTTGGTGTGGTCTGTCTTGGGAGACTGGAACCTTCACGACATGTGAGTGCCCTCATGTGCCCACTGGTTCCAGCACTGGGTGACTGACATCTATATGCCCCACATGCCGGGCAATTGCAGAATATGACCATCCAGCCTCATGCAAACTCACAATGTGACCCCTATCAAAGTCTGTCAAGTGCTGGTAATGCTGTCTAATGCATCTACGAGGCGTCCTCTGTGTCTGGTGACTAGACGTGGCAGCTCCTTAGAATCATTTACGTACCCATCACTGGTCTGCACATGTACCAAATTACATCTAAAATCGGAGCATCACTTCAGGGTGCTGAACTTTGTCACGAAATGAACTAAAACTAATCATAATCAGACTGTTCACAAGAAAAAAAGAATAATACTCACTGATTTCATAAGCTGACACAATACGTTTAGCTATTTGGCAACAAGAAATTATTGCAGTCTTTTCCAAAACACTGTACACCTTTTTTCTTATTTATGCTTTTTGGCCGATAATAGCTTAGACAACCAGAGATTATCAAACAGTACAGAGGATTATCAAACTAGCTGCCGGTTCGTTTTGGATTAGCAGACAGGAATACTAATCACATACCCCAGATTTGACTAACAAAAAGTAGCTATTCTTAACACTCAACGTTTTATAGATGAAAGATCTCACAGGAACCAAAGACTAACAGAAAAATCACAGCATTTATCATTTGTTGAACAAGTAACTTCATGTCCCTGTGATCTTGAAAAGCCAACAAGTAGAGGTCAGCTTCCCAGACAGGCTCCGGCTACAATGACCAAAAACTAAAGCTAGAACCTGCAGGAGACCATGACAGAGCTAGCAGAGATAGAGAGCTGAGCAGGACAGAGAGCTCCACCAGAAGACCAGGAAGCCAGAACAGCTGACAATGGATTGCTCCTTAAAGTCACAAACCATTTCCTTCTCTTTCCTTCGTGCTCGACTTGGCTGCATCGGCATTTCGGCTTTTATCTTTCCAAGCACTCTCAGGGGTTCATTCCACTAAACGACCACGGGACAAGGTGACAGTGTTGGAGAAATCGCACAGTAAACATCCAAAAGACGACGGAATCAGGTTGTCATGGGAGAGATGGTTGTGTACCGCTGAAGCAAAGGTAGGTCAAAACGAACAGGCATGGTACAACGATCCAGGAACCAGGAAGTTGTCAAACGCATGACCATGCAGATGTCACATTTATGGAGCAGATTTCAAAACAGCGTTATGGAACAGCGACTATGTGGAATGGAAGCCATTTCATATTTGGACGGCAAGGAAGGAATTCTGCTGTAACACTTTCCAAACCGAACCTTAAAGTGCTGCAAAGTTCCCATGGGCACTGCAGTAAAAAGGGACTTACTTCCTCAGATTATTTTGTATTCTCCTTTAAAACCCTAAACCACAGAATAATTTACCACAACACATCATGGTATCTAGGGCTGTGTGATATAACCAAAATGTCATATCCTGATATGTCATTTCATATCCCGATAACGATACATACTGTATCAAGGCTGCCCCTCATATTTAGGGATTTTTTCTATATATCAGATGCCCTCCGTCCACAAGTGATCCATCTTGTAGCACCACGGCATAGGAGGTTGCTGGGGATCCATCCTCCAGCCTCAAAGAACTCCCATCGACAAACAGGATGTTGCCTCCCTCCAGTGGGATGTCACTCAGATCCGGCCTAGGTCTGCACACACAGTCAATGACCTGCAAACAATCATACGGTTCCCCGTCCACCTGATGAACTGCACAGATGAACATTGAAATATTAATCAAAATTCACCCATAAAGAAATCTGGAAAACCAAGAGGTGTTGCTTACTTTTGCTGAAGGATATTAGTCAGAAAACTGAATATAAAGCCAACTTTACCACAATGTCGTATTTAGGGTTTGAAGCCAAACCCACTTTCGGGGATACCTCCCTGGTATTCTCGCTTGATGATGAATGTGGGGATATGCGAACGTATATTGAAATATTTCGGAATGCACGTTTAAACCTCAACTCCAACACCATGGTAAGGTTAGCTTTTTATGTCGCTTTCTAGCTGCAATATCTTTCAATGTCCGTGATATATTTCAGTGTTTGTATGTGTGCACTTCACATTCAATAGCTCAGCTGTCGCTCTTAAAGTCACAGGCAGTTAATGGACACAATACAGTTACAGTCAAACCTCAGATTGCGAGTAACTTGGTTTGCAAGTGTTTTGCAAGACGAGCATAAAATGTAAAAAATTTTTTTAACTTGAACAACGAGCAAGGTCTTGCAATACGAGTATGACATACACGCTTTTTCTGCAGAGCGTCATGTGATAACTGAGCTGATGGTTTTTCTCTCTCTCGCTATGGGATTGTGGGTAATCATCTCCCATGCTCAGTCTCGGTCTGCGTGCCTCACTCATATAGTCAAAAATTTAGTAGAAAAGCACCACCCGAACAAGGGTGTAGTAGTACAAGCGATGAATCTGTTTAACGACAATGCAATGTCTTCATTTCTGCAAAATGGAAAAGGAGGCAAAAGCGGCTTTCATTGAATAGGTTCCTTGTTAGTCGCACAAAAAGAATAAGATTCCAGTGAGCCAACAGACACCAGTGACTCCGTTAATTTTAGTGTCGTCCTACAAAATAACCCTCCTCTTCTCCTCTCATCTCCCTCAAACCATCCACGATTCTTTTCAACAGTAAAGTGCAGGTTAATTTGTAATATAACACATAATATACAAGTTACAATGGTGTACATTTTCACCCACAGTTTAATGCTTAAAGCACACTTTACAGGACATGTCTGTATTATTTAAGTTTATCCATACCATCAACATTGCAGCAAATAGCAAGTGGGCAAGAGCAGTGGGATCACAAAAGTATTGCGAGGGAATACAAAACCATTTAAAAAAAGTATTTTCCCACTGAGAATTTTTAGGGGCTCCGCAGTGGTGCGAACTGGATAAAAATCCGCAAATCAAAAAGGAGGGACGTCACAAGTAACATGATCAACAAACATACAGGATGTGATGCACAAATGTGTAAAATATGTTTCACGTGTATAAATCATTTTGTATTTTTGAGGATATGATGTTACACAACACAAATTTAAAAATACATATTTCTGGATAGTTAAATATTTATCTTGGTACATAAACAAGCTTTGGAAGAAAATATCTAAATTTAAAAATAACGACTTAGTTAATCTCGGACAAAGTTTTTTTTTTTTTTTTTTTTTTTTTTAAATGTAAAAAAATAGGAAAAGAATTAATTCTTAGGAAGAATATTGTTCACTCCAGGAGGTAAAATACACTCTGGAGATGGTTTGATCTGCTTTTTTTGGTTAATTTCTGGTATTCCAAATCACCTACTCTGCATAAACTGCCATCACCATAAATCACACGAATAAGATGAGGTCCACTCTGAATACATGACATCATATACAAATAAGGACACAGACCACCCTACTAGCAGTCTATGTATGAAATGAGGTTCAGTAGCCAAGCTGGTGCACCACAGGTATTGCGGTGAACCGAGTCAGCAAGGGCTTTGGAATCCGGTCTGCGAGAAGGAATCCCTTCAGCCCTGAGTAAAAAAAAAAACAACAACTTGAAAAAATGCTGCTGTCTGCATGTCTCCACATGGTCTCACCATTGGTTTATGAGATTGAGGTCTGGGCCTCGGAGGAAGCCATGGCAGGCGCTCATTCAACTTCCATCCCTTTCAAAACCCAGACAATGACAGCATGCAGCCCGCAGCCAGGAGCAGAGCCTGGTGTAGTGAGGAGTAAGACTGGGAGAACCCTTGGTGACCAAATCGAGAAGGGCTGCGTCACACAAGCATCTGCGTGCGTACGTGCGCACACACACATACACACACACACACACCATGACTGCCAGGTAGAGACACTAATCTTTCACATCAGCACACGTGGAATCCATAAAACGATTTCATCATTTTCAGTGTTGCTTAGCTACCTGCATATGACATCACTCACTCGCTAAATACAAAGACACAGAGCTGGCTTGCAACTATCTTTTCAAAAGCTCGGGCAAAGCAAACACTGACTTGGTGTGGGGGAGGTGGGGGGAAAAGATGGCATAGTGCTCGCACAAACACAGCCTCACCTAAACAAGGCGTGCTCAAGAATGTCATTGAACAGGATCTCAGAATCTCAGAACCACTGGGGACAACTATGTTCAGCAAGCACCCTGTTTGAACACCAGCCACAATTTCACCATTTTAATTTATTGCTATGTATTCACTCAGTTACTCATTCTCACATCTAACCTGTCTATATTAAACAATCTCATTGCATTGAAGTGAACTGGAATAAACAGCCACGCTTAAAAATAAAGCACAAAGAACAAAAACTAAATGCTCAACACACCCATTTCCAAAAGTAATTCACGCCCTGATAAATGACATGTGGAAAAGGGTTTCTACTTGGACGGATGAGAAGGCTGTTCCTCACCAACCAAAACAGGAGTACTGTGTTTTTGAAGATGTTGCCATGGTGACCCTGAAAAAGGCTGCCGCAACCGTACCATCACTAAACACACACAAAACACATGTACACACATCACCAACACCATATTTTCACTCTTCCTCAACAACCACAACTTACAGGAGGCTAACGTATAATGCGGTGACCTCATAGATGGAGCACTATTAGGGGTAAAGAGCTAAATGTAGGAAGAGAGGCGTAATAAACAGCTCTTCCCCACATAATCCATGTCTGATGGCTGCCCTTCATAGGCCTTGGGCCTCTGGGTGAACGTGTCAGACTGAGGCGTGGCCCCATCCAGTATGTCCATATACGAGACACAGAGGAATCCAGACAGATGGTGGGTTTTAAGTCACTGGGCCACTCCACACCAGCAGGGCTTTCCTGAGATTCCTGGTTCACATCCTGCCAGGATCAGGGAAAATTTCAGAGATCCTGCTCGTCTCTAAGCTTCCCAACGGCCCAAGTGTCTACCAGTTCTTTGGGTATTTGCTTTGTGGAATTCAGTGTCATCAAAAAAATGGCCACAACAGGGAATGGGAGACACGCGGTATTTAAAAAAAATACATAAATAAATCGCAGCATTTGGTGAAACCGTATCTAAAAGGTAAAACTCCATCGGTACCGTGGCAGAACTGCGCACACTCTCCGCTCTCCTACAATCACCAAGACCCACGCTGTCTTCCACGGTGACCACCGGCCACAAAGCAGAGGAGGAATCGTGTGTACCTCCGAGAATCTGCGCTGTGCAGATTTGCGTGCTCCAGAGCCGAGGCACATTGCTATCCTCTGACATAAGGCTGGAGAAAAGTTAAAGTGCTTGCAGGCCTCCAAAGAACCCAAATGTCTTTTTTTATTTTAGATTGGACACATTTTTCACCACCATAAATGGCTCTGTTCAGGATCCAAATTACTCCATGGCCCCCACCCAGGCCCGTCCTCTCCATGGCTGTAAGGACTCAAATGTGTTGGCTTATGATATGCGGTACTTGCAACAGTGAACTGGTCCAGGTCTGAGAGATAGGGCTTGGGTAGCGTCTCGTAAAGACTCCACCCAGTTCAGTAGGTTACCCGAAAAAACAAGAAAGAACTTGAGCGACATGCACAAGGATCTCATCATTACCAACAGATCACTCCTAGATTACCCCTACCTACCTATACTGTGCAGAGTCTTACTCGTTTAGGTTTCTGGGTTTCTGTGGTCAGTACCACAGTACTGTCTACATAAAAACCACTGTTACATGATACACAGAATCACTGTAAAAACCCCCATCAAAAACTACTCCCAATTTGACACTGGGGCTAATAAAAAGCACTTGTGAGCAAAATTCCCTTTTAGCTGGCATTTAAGCATGGCAACGGGAACAATGGACAGCTCAGGCAAGAGGAAGCACAACTTCCTCAGTCCAGAACGACGCCGGACACTGTGAAGTCAGTGCCAGAACGCTGGAGCTCTCTGCCCATCACTGTGCGAAATTCAGGTCAGTTTATAAACACAGTGTAGCCATGGATACTTCCCCATATAAAATTTCTCCAAAACTTCCCACAGGGTCAGAATCTGAGGCCGTCTTTGAGAATGTTTCAGTAGAAGTCAGAAAATTTTACACAGCCAAAACTCATTGAAAAAAGAGCCGAGCAGTGTTGTGGTTTAAGAATAACTCTGGTACGTACCAGTCTCAGAAGATGTTCCACTAAGAAAGATACTTCAACACAAATATCTCCATTAAAGTTCTACCAGCGCAAGTATATGCCAGAAGGTTCAATTAAAGAAAGTCTTCCAGTACAGAATAATTGTTTTTCAAAATTCCAATAAATTATTGAAACCTTGGAATTCTCATTTTATATCTTTGTTACTCATAAATTCACAGTTTATTACTGGCAGGAGTTCATTAGCTGAAGGTAAGAAAAATGCATATATGGTACGATGTTGGTGTAGTCAGATATCTTTCAATAAAGGCAGCCTAGGTTAAAAAAGTAAATCAACATTAGTCATCTTAAAAAATAACTGGGAATAGAATCTCCTTAAGTGCAGAACCACACCTTCAATAAGCCAACCAACTTGATGTTTAAGACCAGATAAAGAAAATTCCATGACCAAGACTACCATTAATATGTCAATGCACAACAAACAAAACACACTAAGAATTCACCTCGAAGGCACAAACCTTTTTAGAACCTTCCTGAAAGGGTGCTTTTCGACCGTATCAACTGCCATACTTCTGGTATGGTACTTTTGTACTTTCCCTTTTCCATTGACTTCTGATCGAGCACCAGTAGCAAAAGTTCCAGTACTAAAAGTGGCAAACCAGCTGGGGTATTTCTGTGGTACTTTGGAGTGGGACTTGAAATTTCTTGGTGGATCGGTTATGCAACTTGCATTATGTTTCAGCGGCACACTAACACTGCCTTGAAAACAGTTACGAAGTCAGAAAATAGTGAATAAATTATTAATTGCCGTCTGGTCGGAAGAACAGATACAACAAAAATATCAGAGGTCCAGGACAAAAATTTTAAAAGTATTTTGTTTAATATGGTAGGACAGTACGGATATCATGTATATAGTATGCCGTCCCATCCTGGCGATGTGGAAATTTAGCAGTGTGATTTTGTTGCAATAAATATTGGGGTATTTATAAAGCAAGAAGGAAGTTCATACATTTCTCCGAAACCTGTCTAGGAGTGTTAACAGTATGGATGAAAATGATTATGATTGTCTTTGAGGACACATGCAGCCCTCATGGAAAAGCAGCGGAGGTAACCTTTAAACATATACTAGATAATCTTGAAAAGGAATAAATTAAAATCGCAAACTTAACCAAGGTTGTCTTTCTATGATGGCATAAAGATGTTTTAGCGAAACTTATAACTCCCTGTGCTATAATGTCCATATACATAACTGCAAGTAAGAAAAAACCTGATCTTAATCTATCTTAAGAGCGATGCGAGAATTGCATGTGCATAATAATGTAAAGTTGGTATTAATATCACACATCACCCAGCCCTATAATATACATCTCGTTTTTCAAATTCAGTACAAAATACCCTACCTCACACCGAGATGTCATTTGGTGCCGATGCCAGTTTTTACGGCACTGGAAAACCAACACCTTGAAGTACCATACTTGTGGTACTTTCTTGAAGTACCAAAAGTATGGTACCTGGTGTGGTGGAAAAGTGCCAAAAGACCTTATGATCAGCCTCATTGTACAATGTGTAGACTTTTCCCATCCTAGGTGATACCTCTGTCTTCCCACTCAAACTATCAACACTCCAGGTTTTTTGATGCATTCCACAATGCTGTTTGCAACGGAGGAGATGTTTCACAGAATTGTGAAAAGAAGAGAACCATAAATGATACATCTCACCTTGTGTAGCGCCACGTATCTTGTAGGACTATAGGTGTCATTTTTTTTTATCTGAGAAGAAAGGGGAACCATATCTTCACTAGTTTATTTCAACAGGAATTCTTCCTCTGCATAATCCAAGGGTGTGGTTGTTTAGAAGACCTGCAATACACTGGCATCTTAGTCAGGTGGTACATCTGGCATGTGCCCCGGGGCATCTGGGACAAGAACTAGGGCTTGCAATCCCATACTGGATGGATGGATGGATGGATGGATGGATGGATGGATGGATGTACGTACAGATAAATGGATTACCCAACCATCCTCTCCTTTACGCAAGCTCTCTGAGAAGAGATATGTCCTGCCAGGTTCACCAATATAATGTGAAATTATGATTAATGGGCAATAATCAAACAATTTATGCTGACTTTTGGAATTCGATTGCTTTGCACATGCACCAAATACAACCAAAGCAGCATTTTAACTGATAAACACTGTGATTCAAACATGTGCCAGAAATACAACTACGTAACGTACGAGCCAAAAGAAACCACGTTAACGTGACTCTGTGCCGAAAAACACCCACAAACACCACAACAAACACCATAACCATAGCCGACACTGAGATACCCATCACTTGTCATCAAGGTGAAGCGAAAGAACCAAGTACTCTGAGTGGGATAATACAAGGCAGACCCCACATCCTACCAGCAGTACTGTGCCACCGCAATAAGTTCCAAGGCTAATCTACAGATTTTTATCCACATGTTCCTGAGTAATTAACAAACCGCAAATTACAAAAAAATGAAAAATGCCATTTTTATCACCCAGATCCAAATCACAAGGAAACAAGTAAACCAGTTATAGACAGACTAGATATATATATATATATTTTTTTCTTTTTGCAAAGAAAATAGAATTTTGCTTGAACGTGACTTGAGGCTGTTAGAGAACATATGTAAATTTAAGTAGGATCTGAACCTA
The DNA here is from genome assembly GCF_023856365.1 of Brienomyrus brachyistius. NCBI lineage: Eukaryota > Metazoa > Chordata > Actinopteri > Osteoglossiformes > Mormyridae > Brienomyrus > Brienomyrus brachyistius. The sequence goes on from NC_064534.1 coordinate 49,599,291, forward strand.
TTTTGCAGCTTATATTACAGCTAATGATTTATGCTTTTCCTTAGTGCACAGGTAGGAATGGAATTTTAAGAAAAGAATTCAGTCGTCAGGGAACTGAACATTTATGGTTTCATTCGTGACAGGACCTGCCTCAATCTACTGTACAACAGTCAGAAGCCAAATCGATTACAATTATGTCCTGAACCAGCCGAGTCGTTCATATCCCTACAAAATACTATAAATCGCGTTGATTTGGACGGATCACTTTGACGAAATGTCTCTTCCCACCCGCTAGTTAACTCGTTCATCCAGACCCAATTATTTCACGTAATTACACCAAAATCAAGCCAAACAGTCCAATCAGTGTTACATAAGCGTTCCCTCCCATATGTTTCATTCATCACCATTTAATTTGTTACACATATTAATTATATTGCTCCCATAGGAAATAATTGCACAACATGAGTTAGTCGTTTTTTGCGTTAAAGATACGTAGCTTGATAACAGACCTCTAACCATATAACCAAGCCTACCTAATTTCACATTCTCTTCCAAATGCTCACAAAATGCATAGCAATAACAGACCGAGAGCTTCGGGATCGAAAGGTTAGTTTTCCTTCAAAATAATTGTCTGTATTGCTACAAATCCTTTTAAAACGGAGGGAATTCTTCGAGGCACACGCTGTATTTGCTGGCTAATTTAGTTGCACCGCAGAGCTCAGGATAGAGAATAAAACGTCTCATCTACTTGAAAGCCATTCAAATCAAAGAATCACACCCAGCATACCTGATGCCGCCTGGGGTAGTTTGCCTAGGTAAGTCGAGTCAAGGTAAATACCGATCTAGGCAGTGTCTAATCGGAGAATAAACTCATGCACACTCCAGTCTGTCACATTGCAATCAGCTTCCTGTTTAAACGACCCAGAAACGAGCCGGATTCTGCTTGTGATCAAGCCGATACCGGCAAAAGAATAATCGGTAATCAGTCCGTAGGTCTTTTCTTAAGTATTTATCTGAGAACTGTATCGTTCTCGTTGATTTTGACAAAAAAACTGAGCTCTTCGCCTTCGTCAGGGCTAGCAGCTTTCCCAATGATACACCTAACTTAATGTCCACCTAGCATCTCCAAGCATGCAGAACAAGCGTACCTCTGTCAGGCTGAGATCTAGGAAACCCTTACCTGCTCTTTAAAATAAAGTGAAAAATATGTTAAGATCCAAGCGCGTTTTAAAACGATAGGCTCGTCCTGCCGCAGGCTTCCTCCCGTCCGCCTCCGCCTCTCTGCCTTGGCCGCTGGGACTCGCCTGTGCACGCACTCCAGATCCAGGCTCCGGAGTCCCGGAAGCCACGCCCCCCGCTCCCCTGGCGCCCCAGCCTCGTTTAAAGCTCCGGCGCTGCAACCTGCACAGCGCAGCAAGAAGCGCATCGGGCAGCCAATCCGCGTATCGGCTTGGCACCCTTGATCCCGCCCCCGATGAGCGATAGGCGAAGCAGAGACGGGTGGGGTGTCCGTCAAGAAGACACCGAACTGTCTCTTTCCTCCGGTCTTTGTGGGAGCTTAGTGGACATCTGGATTTTGTGTCCCAGATATATACGTATACGCCCTATAAACCGCTTTTACCTGGAATAAAACTGGTCTTTTTTAACGCTGTGGTGAACATGTGGTGGTTGTCACTACAAAGAGTATATAAATTGTAGTTATATTTACGCGAGTTGTATAATTATTATTGTTCAATTGAGGATCGTCAGGGAGTTACACTTCCCGTCTTAAAATATAAAGTGCATTTCTTAAGGCAATTTTTACACAAACATGCCACAGTATACTTCAGAAATTATGCGAAGCAAGACATGTTGATTACCACCAATTTGAAGAATACACGCTATGAAAAATAGAATATACACTGTTGGAATGTGGGTTTTGATTAATTTTGATTTTGCACTACAGGATATAGCAGTCAAAGTTTCAAGAGTGGTTTATCAACCGGTAGTGTTTGACACTGGGTGGCGCTATATCCCCGGATGGAGGTTTTCCGGAATTGTTGCAGACTTCACAGTGACGTTTGACAGACAGACAGATAGGACAGACTAACACAAAACATCTTGTCTAAGGCATGCTTTAAATGCAGTTCCCTCGCACATTTCGAAAGGTACCCATAGACAATAGCTAATACATAAACAGATTGTCAAGTTGTGTTACCTCCCTTCCCCCACATTTGAATAGTCTGTGATTGACCACATGATCTACGATATATATACACATCAAGCACTCCGTGGATTGTACAGTGTAAAATTCATTCAAGGGTCTTCCTTAAATACTCAGTCTCTTTGCACTACTAAATAAGTGTACAGAAGAATAAAGGCAGTCAAATAAAGTTAAATAGATCTACTTAAAAATGAACATTTTGAAAAATCTCGGGCCAGTTTTCCATAGCCAATTACTATTTACAAAAACGATATTCCAAATTAGTGGTCGATACTGCCTATCAATGCAAGGTGTCGGCATAATGCTGAAAACGGACCCAGTTTAGACCCCGAGACACTTTCACATGATATAGTGTGGTAAATTTGAAACAGAGCTAAATATTGTTAAAACAAAAGAAGTTGCTTCTACAGGGTGAAATGCTGTGGTATCGCAAAATCAGAGCAATAAATCATTGCATTATTTATTTTTTTTTTGCTATCAAAAAAAGTGAGATCTATTTAAATCCTTTTGATTGTTGTCTCCAGCAGATACGCACAATAGTGGAGGCCTGAATCTGTAAATACTACACTCATAGGCAAATACATTCAAAATACATACAAAATACACCTATATGTTGTGAATACATGATTTAAAATTTGAAAATCATTTGCATGTGTGTCTGTGTTATAGTTACCCAGCTAAAATATCTTCACGTCTCGTACCGAAAACTGTATATCCCATACTTTACCTAATGTTTATTTAATTTTTTTTGTTAGCTAACATTACATTTTAACGAGTCTTTTTTGTTCCAAATCTTACTGAAAAGTAAAGGTGGTCACACCTGATATTGCATCATATTGTTAGGATATTTCACATAGTTCTGTTATTAGAATATTTCACTTACCCTTCCTTGATGTGGATTTCTTCTCAAGTGCCTTTTCAGGTAACTTTTTTGGAGCATCAAAGGCCTTCAGCATTTGTGCCACTTTCAAGGACACCCCTTGCTCCATGTTCCCCTCAGCCTTTAAAGGTCTCGTCCCATCTCGGTGCTTCGTCTTTTCCTGCACGTGGGTCATATCCTCCACGAGGTCAAAAACAGTCTTAGACCTGGGAACATTTTGGAGCAAGGCCTGAGAATCTTTTTCAGAAAAAGACCGATCAGGCTGCAGGGCACTTTTGTCAGTTTTTACATCCTGCAGACAAAGGCTTTTATCCTGTTTGCTGTCAAACTGCACACTGTCCCTTGAAAAGTGTTTTACAAGGTCTGATGAGGATTTTGTTTCAGCACAGGGTTGTTTTTCAGCAGAATATGTTTCCACAACTCTGTCATCTAAGAGTTCTGTACATGGAGTTTCGGGGACGTATATATTGGACGAGAGCCTTTGTTTTTTAGGAGACAATTCATCTGTAAGCAGGGAGGAAGCATCAACAGCAACAAGCCTTTGGGTTCCATCTATAAATAATGCTGATGATATTTCATTTTCTTTTCGAGAATCAGTTGGGATAGACCTGGATATCTCTTCTACAGATGTGGATATAATCACAGCTGGTTCATTATTTGTGATATCCTCAAACGTTGAGAGATTCGTACTGGACAGATACGCAAACCCCTCTGGGGATGTTGACAGCACTTCTGAGTTTGGCAGTTCTGACTTTTGCAATTCTGTCTCAGGGGACCTTTGAGTGTATGATAGAGTGACTTGGCCGGTTGAAGCTAGACTGCATGCCGGAAGGGCTCCAAGTAACTCGGGAGTATCCTTTGAGGAAGCCACTTGTGCTTCTACAATACCTCTGCCACTGAAATCAGACCTGTTCCAGCTGAAACTACTTCCTCTTGCTTCCTCTTTGTCAAGTATAGACATCTGTGTCTTGCCTGTAGGTGTCCTTTCCTGCAGCCAACGTCCTGCATCTTGCTTTCCTCTTTCTTCTGTATTTTGGTGGTTTGCTGAAGTGTCAAACGTGTGTCCATGTTGCAATGCCAAGAGATCAATGTCTTCTCTTTTCTGGGTTTCATCTGAAGGAGTTGTCGAAAGTTTTGTATGTGCGACTTCCTCTTCCTGTTTCTTAGGGTCAACTATTGGGCCTCTTTTGATTGAAGCAGAACCCACAGTATTATTGGGAGCATTTTGATTAGAATGGAAAGCTGTAGTGAGCTCAGCCAGGTCGTCGTCATTTTTAGTTGGGATATCGGGCGCTTCACAGCTCAAGATAAAATCCAATGGACGGTTGCCAAACACCGCAGATGTCCTAACTTCAGGAGGCGTCCATTCAGATTGGTTTGGTCCACTCCATATAGAAACAGGATCTTCATTTTTGGTTTCTTCATCCTTACGAAGTTGACAGTGCTCTGAAATGTCACCTACTGTCTCCCCTATTCCTTCAAAAGGATCCATTTGATGTGTGGCGTTTTCTGTTCCATGATTCTTCTCTGATGAACCTCCAACATGCAAAACTTCAGACACGGACATCACTTCAGCAATATCATCCCCAGGGCTGGAGTGGGCCTGGTCAGATAAGTTATCAGGATTTTCTCTGAGACATTCATAAGTAAGATCCTTCCTTGTATTCACCCCAACCTGGGCATGCTCTACATCCTGTTGTGGAAGATCTCGTGGGTTAGTCATTGAGGAAAATTCATTTACAGGAATAAAGCACTCAATATCTCGGCTTTCCAGGTGCACATGCCCCAGATCATTAGGGGTTTCTTGGTATTTTTGGGGTCCAATCCTTGCTGTAGACGACAGGATTTCTACAGTGTACAGTTCTCTTGTCCCTTTGGAATCTTCTCCTCCCTCTCTTAAATGTGCCATAAAAATACCCACATTTTCCAGTAAATTGTCAGAACTTGGAGACACCTCCTCAATGATTTCGAGGGGCTCAAAAAAAGACACTTCCTGATCTCCCTCCACGTGAGAGGAATCAATCTTGATGTCTTCACTTGTTGTTAATTTACCCATATATCTCGTTTCCACTGTCTTGGAGTCTGTAGTCTTCTTACCTTGTTCTTCCTCAAGCAGCGCAAAATCTCCCATGGTTTGCTCCACAAGCAATTCACTCACAACATCAGAAGGGTTCACAAGTGGAACGGAAGTGCCGTCAGAGATGACCTCGGAGTCAGAATGAAGGGCCTCTTCCTCGCCATACAGCTCAAAGCAACCCCTGCTTCCAACTTGTTGGTCTGTCTCGCTCTGCACCCTGTCCTCACCAGCTTCTTCCTGGCTCATGGTCTTGGATGACTGAGGATCAGCCCTAGAGAATTTGCTGCTCTGTGCTCTCTTCCCTGGGCTCTTCCCGGCATCTGGCTGCAGTGGAGGTGGCATAGCAGGCGAACCACCGTTGTCTCCTCCCACTTCACCCTCTCCCCCCTCGTCTGGGCGGCTGTTCACATCGTTCTCCAGAGCAGGTGCCGCTGGCTGTACGCCTGGGCCCTCATCCAAGTCAGCTTTCCGCAGCTCCTCCCCGGCTCCGCCAGCCCCCAGCTCCGGGTCCCCGCTGTCACCCCCCTGCCCTGGACTTCCAAGGTCTCTGCCTAGTTTCTCTGCACTCCTATCCATGTGCTCAGCCTCCGTAGCTCTGTCAAGCCCTTGTCCCATTCTTGCCTGCAGAGAGAGAGAGACATTGCGTCAGCCCTCATGCTGAAGCGGCCGACTCCCCATGATGCCATGGGTCTGGCATGCTGGCCCCAGCCTGCTTATCGGAGACAGGACCCAGTGCCTCAGAGTGCTATCCCACACCCACTCCCTTCCTGCCTCAGGAATGGTTCTTTTTGTTCATATCTGCATGGACAAACTGAGTGTAAAAATACTAAATACAGACCGAGAACCTAATAACAATCATCCTTTAGAGTAAGTAAGTTTATGCTGCACAGTGTCTGCTCTTATTCAAAGCAATTAAATTCTTTCATGATATTTTACTGCAGCATCTCAAATATCTTACTTAAGTGAACAACAGTGGAGCCCTGCATGGGATATGAGCCAACAGGTAATGTGTCAATGCCTTTAGACCCTATGCCACTCGCTGCTCAAATTAATAGCCAAGCATTGAGAAACATTGATATTTGTGATCTAGCACGATGTCAGCTTTACTCCCAATTTACTGACTGTTCAGAAACTCTGACTCACACAAGGTCAACAGAGAAACTCATTCCACAGAAGTTCTCTTCACCGCTGTGGATCCTCATTGGATGAGCTGGACCATGTGTGCTACCCAGGCTCATCTGACCAATGGAGGATCATTTGTTTCTCAAATAATACTAGTAAAATGTGCACGCCGCAAGTTGGTATTTGCACTGCAAAATCGTTGGGTTTTGCATCGAGTTATTTTTTTATTTATAATGCAATACAGCATGCTTAAGTCGATTTTTCACAACTGACAAAAGTATTTGATGGGAATTCTCTGTCCCTTGTCATCGTCTATTCATCTTTGTTATCCTTTGTATTACTCTCAGCATCATTCAGCAGTAAGGGGACCTGATCTCTGTGTGGAAATTCTGAGCCCACTGACAAAATGTCACCTTGGGCCCCTCACTCATCCACCACCTCCCTTGTACAACCTCACCCATCCAGGAATCTGCCAAGGTATCCATGCCCTGCTGTGCCCCTCGTGGCAATCATCTGTAAACAGCTGTGTCTGCAGGATGGCCAATCCCCAAAGCTTTAGCTATCCACCCTCTCTGCAGGACGGGAAGTCGGCTCTAACATATGTGCGATCGGAGCGGGCTTCCCGTGATTGTACCATTAAAGCAGGCTCTCCCACTCCCAGCCGCGTCCTGTGTGTCCAGCCTGGAAGTGTCAGCTGGGCGGTTCTCTAAGACTAGTGGCAGAGGGGAGAAAAATCACAGCACCACAAAAAGGGGGGTAGATCGGCCTGGTTTTCATCAAATCTCATCTTTTTATCGCTCAGTCTAATCATGCAACAGTGCTGAATATTATCCAGTGACGTGCCTTTCCATACAGGGCATTATTACCACCACATTATCCAGATGGACTCACTGGAGTTAGCACAACATGTGTGTAGCGCTTTATGCTGCTCAATCTGCAACCACAACAGATACAGTTACATACCAGTAAAAATATCCTATGTACGTTTATATAAACATGTAAGGTTTTAAATTTAAAATATCAATGATACAAAGATGTTAAAATCTGCACTGCTATCATTTTAGCTGCAAGTAAAGAGGTATGGAATATGAATAAGGCACTATTCTAGCAAAAGTGAGCAATGTAGCTAAAGTACAAGTTTGGAAATGAAATATTGCTCTGTTTTGCGTAATATCGAAAAAGACAGGTCTACAGAGATTTTCTACTGACATCGTGGCTTTAACCAATATTTGTTTGTTGTGATAACCTGAACAAATTTGACTGTAGAGGAATGGAACATGCTAAAGTGAAATGAAAACAAACGAGATAACTTGACATCGTTTAGTCCCATCCGAAGAACTCAAAGCACTCACACACTCAGTGTTGACCTGTGTTTTAAAAGCTACATTTCCGCAAAATATTTGTACGTCGTACATGCAAAAATGCAAAAATCAAGTTTAAATCGCCAAATGCATAACTCTGAAATAGTGCGATACTAACAGCCAGGGGCTGTTATAGGGCCCCGCAACCCACGAAGCCACAAGGGCCTCATTGTGCATGTCCCTGTGACCGTCTCACTTAAGGCGAATCACTTGACGTCCTTGTGCTCCTCTTTACCGCAAGAAGTGAAACATGGGGAGAGGGGACGGTCACAGAGGATAGGAGAATGGTTCGAATGTCTGTGGACTTAATTCCGATTCCCGATCACTTCTTTCCGCGATCTACATGAAGCCTCCGTGGGATCAAACCTGAGGAGGCGTGGCCGTGGTGCGGATGGTTAGCAGATAAAGGGACTCACCGGTTAGGCTGGATGCTGCAGGGTGCTCCGTGCACTTCCAGGAAGAATTATAGAGTCCCCTTTGTGTTTGCGAAGTTACGCGTCCTTCTCTTACTGCCCCGACAATGTGAGTCTCATCTGCCTCTGCAATAGGCATTAAGAGTGATGTCAGACGCTCATTTGCTTAATGCAATAAGTTTCTCTCTGCGTCATACGTTTATCAATTAAAACGTCCCCTCGTAATTCCTGTGTACCCGTTTAAATACATTGTCCGTGCTGGAAATCATGCTCGCTCAGATATTCCTCCTCAACGATACATGTATACCTCATTTAAATTGCCCTACCACAACGATATTTTAACATTGAAGAGATATTTCGTAATTGAATTATTGCGAATTAAAGTTTGGTGCATAAATAAACACGGTCAGTGCTATTTGCATTAATGGCGTCACTTTGTGCGAGAGGAGCAAACTAGATAAATCCACAGAATAAACTTCCAAAAAATCGTAAGTAAGAAATTAAATTTGTTAACCTGCAATGATGGACATGCAGTTGTAAATGTTTATACTTGCCTTGCTGGTAAACATAATTTAAAAAGGTTTATTTAAAGGTGTAATTATTTGACAATTGACAATTAAGGTTTACAAAGTTTGTGACTAGTGAGATGAGATTAATTCAGTTCTGTTCCACTCTTGTCAACCTTACTTAATGGTTCTATGTGCATGTTATCAAAAAGGCCATTTGTATTTCACCTTCTCATATGGTATGATGTTTGGTGCATGAAAATAACCTCTCCTTTAACATTTACAAGATAATTTTGACTTCAGTGTTGGCTCTCCTGCTGAGACAGTGTGCAGCCTCATGTTCTTGGGTAGTAGGGCCCGGTCCACCCTATAGGCAATTAGGAAATGCAAGAAAGGGGGACACTTAAGGAACATTTATTAGTTATTTACACTACTTTTCACGATTTGTCTTGTGAAACAGATGCCAGCTTGGTAGCTATTAGCCGGATATCCTGTGCTACTGAAATGTTTTGAAGAGGCTGATCTTCCTGAGGAGGCTAAAGAGCTTTGGGTTGGAAACCAAAACTCTGCTGAACTTCTGCCGCTACACCAGTGAGAACATCCTGACTGAATCCATCGCAATGTGATTGGGCAGCCCAACTGCTCTGGACCACAGCATACTGCAAAGGACTGTCCAGAGTGCTTCAAAGGTCATCGGCACAGATCTTCCACAGCTTCAGTCCGTCCACCTCTGTCTGCTGCCAGATGAGGGCAGCATCATCAGGGACACCATATGTCCAGTTCATACCCTCTGCTCAATCCTGCCCTCTGTGAAACCATTAGGTTGCTAAACACCTGCTGACCTGTACCTGTCCATCCCACAACCAGTACAATATGTAGCTCTATCAATGTACTTTCAGCACATTGCATTGATCTGCACATCATCCCCCATATTACTCTACTTATTTATTAAAACATCTTTTTATTCTTGTACTGTCCAGTATAGCACAGTTGTTTGTTCTAACCCCCATGCAATCACAGTGCCCCTTACCCCCCTTCTGTGGCACAAGATTTTCACTCTGTTCCCCCAATACATGTGACGAAACTTGGAAAAACAATAGACTGTTTAGAGAAGGCGACCATGAAAAGAGCTTTTCTGAAGGTCATTGTATTTGGTTTCCCTGGAAATGAACCAGCAGCCTAATACGCCATGGCAGCATTACTGAGCTGCGATGGCGATCATGCTTTCATGTGGGCTTACAGCTAGAAACACCAAGCCCAGGTCCTTGTTAGCTGCAGGGTGTGGCTTCTCTGCTTACCCATGCAGAGCTCACTTACTGGGATATTAAATCATCCTATGTGGTGTTTCAGGTGCAGGTTATGTGTTGATTATGTCTTTCCCGAAAACCCCCAGAACTTTTTGCAACCGCCACTCATGCAGTATAAATACACAATGAAGACCATGGACCTAATGGCAGCAAATCTTTATATGGGTGTCACAAATGCAAGGTATACAATTAGTCATTAATAATTCCAGTCCATTTATGATGCTATTTAAACATCAAGGTTTACTTTTGTACTGTTAGAATTTCAGGCCTTTATCTTGGGTAAAGGGGGTTAAAGTGTCACCATAAGCAGGCTCTGGTTGATTTGGCATACTGGTATCAGAAGTAGCCTTGATCATAAACCAATGTTGTGTGGTAGCTTCACACAGTAGGGGGCAGTGTTGGCACACCAGGAACCACCATGAGGGGAGTAAACAGACCAAGGCTTGAGACTCTGAGCTGCGGGAAACCTTGCAAAGCCTGAAGGAGACGACCCTTACAGAAGTTTATACTCAGGAAGCACGAGATCAGTTTTTCCGCTTGTAAATGGAGATGCAAGCTCGTCAAGATGGCAGTGACAAGTCACTAGTCTGTCCCCTATATATACATCCTCACACAGCTGCCCCCCTGGTCCCCGACAATGTCACAAGCATCAAAGTTGGGCAGAGTGAACATTGCTGCAGAGCGGTAGTGTGGAAACCCTACATGATTCTACCAAAACTCACATTCTAGTCACAGGTGATACAGGTTAGTTAGACTCAGCCTGATGCTTCATTAAAAGACATGCAGATACACCAAACTCAGGCTAAATATCCTTTAGGGGTGCTGAATGTTTCCTCCAGCAAATATGCCTGGAAGTCGACTGGGAAAGGCTTGGCAGACTAAGGCCTGATTCTGCTAGTACACGAGCAAAAACAGCTGGCAGAAGCACATCTACGCAATTGCTTGGCAGAATGGGAGAACTGGTTTATGGGAAAGGGAAGAGAGAGGGGCTGGGGAGGGAGGGCCGGCTCCATCCCCAAATGTGATGTAAGGCTTTAACAATGGCTAATCAGAACCTGCCAAGCCATGAGAGAGGTAACACACGCACTTACCGGATAGAGAGTGAGACCCTGTTCTCTCGCCTCTCAGTCTCCACAGCAACACCAAAACAGGATACTTAAACAATACAACAAAAGCCATTTTGGATTGGCCAGATTTTTCTTAATGGACTGTCAATGCAGACCAGCGGCTGTGCCCAGAGCTTCTGTGTGTGACCACGGATTTTGTTGGGCACAATCCACGCTTCTCTCCCCCCACTCCCCATTCGGAAGCTGACCGGATTCGGTCTACGGTACTGCCTAGTGGCAAAGCTCAGCCAGCATGCCGTAAATCCAAATGGCAGCCCACCCAGAACCCTGATCCAGTTACACTTTTATTGGGTTGTTGTTGCACTGCCCGCCAAAAACATGATGAACATGACCGTGGTGTCCAAATTTTCCCCTGCTTTTCCTTTCTTCCCTTCCCTCGAGGTCTGAAAACCGGACACCCACAGTTTCCCCACTCCGTTCCACTCACTTCTGTCAACTAGAACAATAACACCACCCTGATATGGATCACAGATGAACAAAGCGCACTTCTGACCTCGAAGGAAGCGTCTACCGCCTTTTGGATCTATTTTTATGATTCTTTCCCCAGAAGGGATGATTTATAATGGAAACATTCACAGGTACAAAAAGCATAAAAAGCTGTTAATTCCTCTACCAGCCCAAAACACTGTTTATAGTCCCTAAAGTTAAAGAGTTTTTGGTGTGTAAATTTAAGAAAGAAGGGAGCATTGTGGGAAATGTTGAAGTGTGTTGTGAAGAATTACTACACTCCATTTTACAAGCACAGCTTATATCATTTGTTTTAATTGGCCTTGCTGAGTGGAGCAAGTTAAATTTGCAAACAGCCTTAACATTTCAATTACACCACTGCCTGTAGACATTTTTTATAACGCTGCTGTCTGTTACATTGTGTTCAGTTACTGGGCCTCTTTTATTGGTTAATTGTGGGCATGCAAGTTGTAGGGAGGAATCTTTTGTGAGCCAATCAGATCAACCTGGCAGTATATACAGTATATATTTAAAGAAAGCAAGAGTGAGACATAAGGGAGAACATTACTCATTTACGGACTAGTTGTAAAGCAGGCAGAGTGCATAAGCAGGTACTGACTTCCCATCATTTGGCGTTGGTTGTAGATCTGAATCTGACCCCAGTTTTATGTGTATGGAGTTGACATGTATACATATTTTCCCTCTAGATATTCTAGAAGCTTCCCACATTGCAAAGTTTAGTGAGTCATATTTGATGTTAATGTGCCATCCAGCGTCTACACTTCACTGAGGCTTGTGTCTCCTGGGACAGGTCCTCCATTATCGCTTTGTAACTGGGTAAATCATTATCGAGGATGGGTAACATATTAAACATTTTCATGTCAAAATAACCCAGAAACTAATTGTGAAAGTAAAATGATACAACACAACATCTTTAAGTAAAATATATGTGAATTTAGTTCATATTTTTTCTGAGGGATTTTTTTTTTATTTAGTTGCTTATTTTCTATTATGGGGTGGCATGGTGATGCAGTGGTTAGCACTGTTGAATCACACCTCTGAGACCCGGGTTCAAGTCTCCGCCTGGGTCACGTGTGTGGAGTTTGCATGTTCTCCCCATGTCATTGTGGGGTTTCCTCTGGGTACTCCGGTTTCCCCCCACAGTCCAAAAACATGCTGAGGCTGATTGGAGTTGCTAAATTGCCCGTAGGTGTGCATGTGTGATTGAATGGTGTGTGAATGTGCCCTGCAATGGGCTGGCCCCCCATCCTGGGTTGTTCCCTGCCTCATGCCCATTGCTTCCGGGATAGGCTCCGGACCCCCCACCACCCAGTAGGATAAACGGTTTGGAAAATGGCTGGATTTTCTATTCTGGTTTTACCCAGAGAGATACAGGTCTGTGGAGGCCATTTGAATTACGTGGTGTAATTCAGGGGTACAACAGCAGAACCAAAAATGCAGCTTCTTGGTCACAAACTTAGTTCTATATGACGTTTTATTAATGCTAAATAATGGCTGTGTGCATGCTGTAATGAATAAAGATAGCCAATGGGAATAGTTAAGTGAGCAATAAAATGAAAATCTTTTATTTCCATAATAAACACATACAGTACGTTGTTTTAACAAATGTAAAAAAAAAAAGTGCAGTATGCATTTAAACTACAGCAACTTTACAGTACAAAACAAGATACTGCACATACTTAAATATATTTCTTTAAAAAACTAAAACAACGACACGTCCTGACAGAAGACTGGGGGGAGAATATATATATATGGTCGTGTCTTTTTTTAAAGTGATCTTTGATAACCAGCAGTCGTGCAGTGAGAGGAAGCTTAAGGTCACGGATGAGTTTGTGCTGATGACACTGATAAGAAAACCCTCTCAGTTTCCTAAAGGTGCCGGCGTCACTAAGCGGGGATCCTGCTCTGCAACCACTTCATTGACTTTCATCATCAATGCCACTTTAGAACATCCGTCCCAGAGAACTTTGGAATGGAAACCTTTGGAAATAAAAATCTGGCACAGTGAGCATAATGGAAGGGGGGGGGGGGGGGTAAACAAGTTACACATTTTCCTTCCGTCTCCGAAGAATTGAAGGATTTGGGCCAGGATGCTATTCGGCTGGCTTTCCCTGCTCCGGCCTCTTCGCACACAGCACAACTGACTGGGGGGTGGGTTCCCGATCGTGCGGGGGGGGGGGACGCCACAGTGGCTTCACAGCTTAAGGCACTTACATATGAAGGGAATGCGTAGCGTAGCGATGCCGCCGGTGGCTCCTCGGGAATGCTGTTTGTGGCTGAGGTGTCAGTGGCATGGGGATAAATCACAGGGGTGTGGCTTGGGGGGTGTGGCTTGGGGAGGGGCGTGGCCTACAGCAGTGGGTTCAAACTGACTTAAGCTAGCTGGCATGTAAACACATACACCCACCTAGGAACTCTTATAATTTAGCCGAACAGAGGAGCACCCCGTCGGAGCCATTGGTACTGTGCTGCCAATGGTGTAACTGTGTGGATGACAAACCCATTACAGGAAAGAAGCACATGGCAACACCCAAATGTAGGTGTGAGAAGCAGAGAAGAAGCTCTGTGAGGAATACATCACACTTTACTGATAAAGTGACATACAGGTGTGTATCTACAGCATAACTATACCCACAAAGGGACACACTATACTAAAGAACTGAGTATTCACAACAGATTTTCCTTCAAATCACATTAGACCTTGTTAATTCATCAATTAAACATTTAATTTATTTAAATGGTGTGTGTAGCTGGTTACTGGATATTGCTTTCACCACCTACGGGGCCTAGCTGGACTCAAGGGATGTTATTTTAAAAAATAAAGCAAAAAAAAAAACACTGGATCAAGTCTCACATTAACATTAAATGCAGTTGACCAGACTGCTGGCTGTTGGACAGTTTTCACATCCAGTTCGTGGGCCAGCCAGTGATCCTAGAACGTCACCAGCAGTGTTGGGCAATTCAGGCCTAGAAGGTACAAATCCAGACCAAGAGTTTGTTTCTGGTTTCTTCATCCCAACTAGGTGAGGACTCAGTGACTCTGACTCTTTATGCTCAACTGGTTGGCAGAAACAAAATCTTGCTCTGGGTTTGTAGCTTCTGGACCTGAAATGTCCAACACTGGTCACCAGCCTTTGATCCCTTGAAATTCCCATTATCAACAGAGAATAAGATAAAGATTCCAGAACATTTGGTCAACAAGGATGTGGCTGTACTGTATACCCCTAAGATGCATAATTACGTGCAAATTGTTCAGTACCTTTCCCATTTAAAAGGACATGTGTATGTCTGCACGTAATATTATATACATAAGTTATATATATATATAATACACACACACACACACACACATAGACATAACCATAACGTATTTGTGTACATATTGCAGAAGTCTGGCTCAATTGTGCATCCTTAGGCGGTGAAGCCGAGTTCAGTGTGGCCAGTCCAGCCTCACCCAGACAGACAGGATGCAGTTTAATCATGTGATGTGATTCATCGTTTCAAATAAATTCACAGTAACCATGTAACGCTTGTGTTACACGCAGACGTACACTCAGTTCACAAGTGTTGATACACACGATTGACTGCATAGTATGTTAAAATAAAATAAATCAATGGTAGAATAGCATAAGTTTGCATACACAACTTGCATATTATGTGCCAATTTTTTAAAATAAATACAAAAGGAAATAAATAATTCAAAAGACATCGGTTGACGTACCCTCTGGAATGACAAAAGCACAGAGTGCCAAGACACAGAGGGGAACAGTAGCAACAGAACTGATGTATAAGCACCTGTGACATTAACAACTGTGGACAGGAAATCCTTGTTAAACCCTCAAACAGAGCTTTAACAGCAGATGTAAACTTTTGCAAGGAAACATAGGTCATCTTCTCAAAGACGGAACTTAACAAATTTTGTCCCATGCCATCAGACCTGATGGGCCAAAGTAGGCAGAATCCCAGCTACTACAGGAGACGGAGTCATGCTCTTCGCTACCCCAGACACAGGACCCAGCCCAGTACGGCCCAAGTACGGTTGGCACCTTCAGTTACTAGCGTGCCTTTGGATTGGGAGGAAACACGATTGGTGCACTTCATATCCAAACAGGGAACCGCTGGTCGACAGACAATAACCGGGGGGAGAGCATCTCGTGGCTGCTGTACGGCATTTTGAAGCCTAGCTGCTCCTTTTGACATCGGACGTTGCCTCAGACATTTGCATTCCCAACAGGCCTGCAGAATTTTAAAAGATCACGCAAGGGGCATTGGCAGCATTTTTCAGTGTTCTGTTCAAGAGCTCAGGTCCAAATCGCAACATGTTCACAGTCGGGCCTTGTGGGAAAAACCGACAGGTGTATCTTGCCATCAACCTGCCAGTTGAGACGACATGCCAAATTCCAGCAGTCGGACCAAGACACAATATAGATGAGAGCTTGGCTTGAACTTCACATCTCAGAGGAGCAACCTCCAAATGAAAACCGTTAGAAATGCTCAGAAAACAAACAAACAAAAAATGGAGAGGGGAGATTATTTAGGTCCTTATGTACCCAAGCCTGAGTTCTATGATCACATTACAATCAACTGAGCTGATGTTAGACCATAGTACATGCCAACTTCAGTCCTCTTTAGAAAGAAAACGGAAAACCCTACAAATCAAAGAGGTAGAAAGTTATCAATTCAAACCAAATCAGACTGAGAAAAAAATTATTGGGGGGGTGTAGGAACATAGGTGGGCATGGACATCAAGCAATGCAAGACAGACAACCACCACCATCCCCATCGCATCACACGATGCAGAGCAATATGGGAACTTACCCACATCTGCCTGTATAAAAAGCCATTGTCCATGTGTCTATTTTTTCCAAAATATAGAACAAATAATCTTCAAAGACATCCTTCAAATGGCTCCTGACACAAGCAATTAAAACAAACAAACAAAACGAGGTAACTCAAGAAGCAACATGTGGTAAATGAGCTTCTATGGCTTGGTTGTGGAACCTGAAGATTCGACTCGATGATTTGTTCTCTCTTAGTGGTATTTTATTCCACTCCACTGTAGGCACAAAAACACACCGTTCCTAATGTTTTTAACAGGTCTTTGTGTGATCGCACAACATGTACACTGGGAGCCTGCTGTCCAGCTCCCCCAGAATCAAGCAGCACTGCTCTCTGTTACTTCGGAAACAATCCGTCAGCACCTTGGTTGACGTCACTAGGCAGACATTCAGAAACTTTAGTGGAGGAAGTCGCTTAAGGAAAACAAAACTATTCATACTTGAACTACATGATTCATTTTGTTTTTTAGGGCAAAGAAATCAAAAGAAATAATTAACACATATGTAAAACTAGTTTTAAATATTAGTTTTTATGGAGAGTGGTATGTGAGGGAGAGTGCGTTCTTACTATAGTCAGCCAGTAGGGGGTGTTATACGGTCACCTGTCTCCTAAAGCGTAGTGTCACGAGGACAGGGAGACAGTTATTGCTTTCACCAGTCGATCATTAAACATTTTAACTTTTGCCTCTCACAAAGGTTCATGGAACCCTAATATGTATATTCAGGGAAACAGGCCAAGAAACAGATGTAACAGTCCAGTAGCTAATTTAGTGCAGCTGCTCCCCATTGCACATAACAGTCCAGTTGTTACAAATTTTGACCGGATGATCTACCGTGAGGCTTTTCTTTATAGTTTTGCAAATAAAACAAAGTGGCTCAAACCACATAAAGGCTACTTTTAGGTAGAACGAGACACTGAAGATTTTCCCATTTCTCACAAAAGCCTCTAGAAAGTTATTCTGTGATTTTATTTTGCTCTCTGTCTGAAGGCATGTTCAGCTGTTCAGCGTGTCATATTCTACGTCAAAACACACCACTGCATCGGGCTGCCTATTTTTTGCCGGGCTCACACAAATATTTTTCATACCTCAAGCTGGATGGGGGGGGGGCGGGGTGGGATACAGATCGCGGGGCGAAGCAACGACGAACATTCAACAAGATACACAACCAGATTTCAAAAGCTGCTGTCTGTTTGTCCGAGGGGAATCGCTCTGCTATTTTGACCCCCTTTCATCCCCATTTTTTGCCTCTTATAAGTGGGTCATCCAGGTAACCTGCACACACATTCAGTGAGCTCAAGCAAGCAAAATCTGAACCCAGAAATCATCTAGTGATAATATTTGGATTCTTCATAAATATGATGTGGCATTATATTAATATACATATATTTCAATATATTTATATATATATATATACTGTATATCTATCTACATATGTTACAGCTTGGGACGCAGAGGTGCCCATTATTATCTCTTACACAAGCCTGCCTGACTGATTTCAGCTGGGGTCAAAGGTCAGGTGACCCTCTTTCGGTCAGCTCCTTGGGCTCGTAGGTGGCAGACTCGTGAGCGCCACCTCCTTTTCCAGGATGGCCTGGTCCCACTGCCAGTCCCAGTTGCCTCTGGGCTCTGGTGAAAGGAGCGGGGCACTGGTGTCGGAGGGGGAGCAGGTGGAGGAGAGGTCCTCCTCTGAGAAGGTGAGGCCGCCCAGCTTAGCCAGGGAGCTGGAGCGCTTGAGGTGTGAGGGGACGGTGAGGCCAGCCAGCCGCATGCGCGCCTCGATCTCCTGTGTGCGCTGCTGCACCAGGCCCGGCTTGCCGCGGAAACTGCGCAGGCTGTCGCTGCTGGAGCTGCGTGTCAGTGGTGAGGACGTGGGTGTCGACACGCCCTTAAGGGGCTCCCCCGAAGGCCCCGGCAAGGGTGAGGGCATCCGTGCATCGACCTCCAGCGAGAGGCCCTGGTCCACCTCCATGTCCTCCACGGCATCCTCTGAGGAGGTGTCCATCTGCTCTGGGACGGAGAGCACCCCCCCGGGGTGCAGACCATCCACTGAGAGGCCCGCAAGCTTCTCCAATCGCTCGGTACGCCGGCGAACTAGGCCGGTTTTCTGCAGCTGCAGCAGCGCCCCCTGGTGACTAGTTAGGTATCCTGGAGTGGCTGCCGACAATCCAACTTCCAGGCTGAGCTTCAGCGTGGCCAAACCCGTAACGGTGTCCCCTGGGGGCACGTCCCCATCCCACCCATCCTTCGCCGGCGGCTCACTTGTGTCCAAAGGAGAACCTAGATCAAGCCGCAGGTCCTCGCAGGCCATGGGCGACGGCGGCGTGTGGGTGGGGGTGACACTAGGCTGTGGCGGCACAGGCAGGGGGGGCAATACGGAGGCGGGGAAGGAGTCGCACGCAGGGCTAAGGACGTGAGCCCGGTCCGCAGCCAGGGTGCCCGCATACAGACCGGGGTGAAGCAGCATGGAGGTGTCGCTCGCCTGGCATGAGGGCTTCAGCTTGTTAGGCCTCCTGTCGCCGATAGCGTCCTAAAGACGGGAAAACGGTCCGGGTGAGGCGATAAAATAGAGCGTCACGGACTGGAAAAGTGGCTGAGAAAGCCGTGCTCTAACGTTACCGTTACGCATTTGAAACATTTCACAGGAGGACATTTCTCCACTGTAAAAGTGGCCGGCACGCGGCGGCACGCATCAGGCCGCGAACCTCGCGGCTGTTTACCGGCGCAGAGCGCATTCGCTGCCAGGGCCGGAGCTCAGGGCGGGGTTAGCAAGCACAGCCGTCCACTCACATCAAAGCTACGCTTGGCGCCGAGGCTGTTGTTGTTGTTGTTGCTGTTCTCGTTGAAGCGGTTTCAGCTGCCCCACCAGAGAGGTTGAGCACAGCCGGGCCTCTTCCTCAGAAATGGCCTCCTGCAAGCCACCCACTCCGCCCCTGGGCCGGGCCAGTGCTTCCATCTCCGCCTCCTCCTTCTGTGCTTCCTCCTCGTCCTCCTCCTCCACGGTGCTGAACTCCAGCCGCAGACGGAGCTCCTCCAGGGGCTCGGGCCGGCCGTACGTCTGTGCCGCGGTCCCCTCGCCGGGCAGGGCGAAATGGGCCAAGGGGCACTCGCGAGCCTCGAAACCACCGTCGTCCAGCAGCGCGTCACGCTCCACGTCCTCGATGGCGATGAAGACACGTTCTGCCTCCAGCAGGGGCGGCGCCCGCACGGGTGTAGATGGGTCGCTGTCCAGTGCCGAGTCCGACAGCCTCCGGAAATAGTAGTTGTAATTGGGCGGGTCTGACGGGTCCACCTCCAGGCCGACCGTACGTCCGGGGGAGACTCCTGCGCCCTCCCCGCCCCAGGCCTCATTGCCGGGCACAAAGCCCGGCTCGGGGGTGACGTCCTCCGGTTCGTCGGGCAGGCTGCAGGGCGCAGAGGCTGGCTGTCCCTCGGTGAGCTCAGAATCTGGGTCGGGTCGCCACAGCTTGTTGTGTCGCTGTTTGCTGTGGGAGAGTCCAAAATTACAGGGGTCACACACTGGCTACCTGACAGGACACCCCTCCAAAAAGTGAAACAGATTGAATAATGCATTTAAACATATAGGTGCATGACAAACAAAAATGTCTACTAGGCCAAGTTAATAAGCAGTCATTCCAAGAGATATATGATGCTATAAAGAATTATTAGTGCTTTAATAATTCAAACTGCTTTACAGACAGTTGAAAGTGGGATCCAAGTTAGCAGTACAACCATTTCTTGTTTAGCAGGTAACTTGGTTATATTTGCAGATACGACGGTAATAAAAAATTAATTTTCCAAACAATGTGTGCATTTATAATTAAATTACATATTTCGGATTGCAACACATGCCACAATGACACGGATCTTTGAAGCAGAATGTACAAAATTATGGTAAAAATGTCGACTTCATGAAGGGTAAAATAAACCGAGTATGGAAGGTTGAAGTCGTAAGTTTTAAGCACGGTCGTGGTCACTGGCTACCGCGATTTTCACTTAGTGACCATTTCGCAACCTGGTCATCAGCAGGGAACACATGAACTAAATGAGGAGAGGATGTAAGGGCTATACTATCTACCCAGGGGACCTTGGAGCTTAGCTCAGCAGATTCACTAATAGAGGGGGAATTCTGGGGGCGAAAAACGAAAAACATCTGACCCAAGGTAAAAGAAAAAACAAAACAAATCAGGAAACAATCTACGATGAAACACATAGTTTAAAAACACACACATGGTCATATTGGGTACATCCCTGCCAGGTGGCTCCTGTTAATGTTTAATGAAAGCTACATTTACAACACCCCCAGCAGGACCCCAATCGGCTTCTCTCACAATCTAACTAACCTTAATAATCAGGCTCTCAAACACCATTCCACTGAGAAGAGAAGTGCATGCAGGTTTGACTGCCCCAATTAATAATTAATCATATCTATTTATATACTTAAATATTTATGAGCTGTGAGGCTAAACTGAATTTCATCATTTGAAAGCATTATGAATGATCTTATTCATTGTGCTAATTGAATAATTATGAATATAATGAAGACCTGCAGGCACGTGGGCCTTGCTGATTCATGCACGGTCCCATGCTGAATCACTGAGGCCCCCCCACCTGGCATCCAGGATGCCCTCGTACTCAGCCAGCTGCCTCATGAAGCCGGCGTTGGGCCGTGCGATGCTCCGCTTCTGCTTGACGAAGCTGTAGGCCTTCTCCAGTGACCAGCCGTACTCCTTCATGGCGTAGGCGATCACCGTGGAGGCGGACCGGCTCACGCCCATCTTACAGTGCACCAGGCACTTGGAGTGGTTTTTCCTGTCGGGACACATGATTGTGAGGAATCTGGCCTCATTGCAACTCCAAGACACATATGAACTCTAGGCTGGAGGCAAGTCAGCATCCGTCTTAGATCATTTCCACGGAGCTGCCCAGCTCTCTCATCCACGTCCTCCATGACCTTGGCAGACGGCCCCTTACTTCGCTTTCACGATGAAGTTATAGGTCTCGTTCCAGTGGGCCAGCAGATCCGTCGTCTCGTCATCATAGACGCGGATGTTGTAGTAGGCGAATGTACCCGGGAAGAAGTTGTCGATTTCCCGAGTGACGTTCAGGATATATCCCACCCTAAAACACACGCTGTTGGTTAGCGCTGTGGGGGCCAGGCTTGAAGCTCTGAACTGTCACCGTCCAACGAGGTCTCCTGCCTTTCCCAGTCCATGTAAGGCCATAAGGTTCATCAGCAGTGATAACCAAAAGCTAGACACATTGCATCATACAGAACAGCAGATGTTCCATGAAACTTCGGTCAACTATCCAAAGACCAAATTTCCAGAAGGCAGTCAGCCGACTCTCCAGTTCCTCAAAGTAGGTCTTTGCTTTGTATGACTACCTGACCAGCCTTACACGGAGACCACATGCGGTGGATACTCACTCACCCTGAGTCCTGGAGCTCCTCGAGGTTGGAGGCGTTCCACTCAGATCCCTGACGCAGACAAACACAAGATGAACTGGACCGAAGGAATTCACAGGATCTCCCCCCAGTACACAACACAACAGCTGACTCAGACTGTCATTTAAGGTCTAGCTCCCACTCAGAGCTTGCTATGACCATTCCTTCACATCTGTGTCCTTTAGAAACCATAGTTCTGCTACAAAATCCATCACAGTTCTGCAATAAAAAGTATCTTAGGTGCCTCATCATAATGAATTTGAGTTCAAAGTAAAACAAAATCATTTGTACATTTACTGAAGAGCCAGGAGGAGCTGAACTACGGCAGTACAATCAAACAGGCGGTGGGATCGAGACTAACTGAACAGGAAAGTATCTATATATGGATGCTCCACAGATAGGTACCAAATGTTCCTTCCCCTGATATTATGGGATTCAAGATTCAAATAGATGAAGGTAAGAAAACTGCAAAAAGACTAAATGCAGGCATTCATGTCCAGCTGATGGTTCACGTTAAACCAGCTCTGACGCAGATGGATGTTTATCTAGAATTAAAGCTATTGGTCTATTTTTCATGCACCCAAATAGTCACTACAGGGGTATAATATGATGTATGATTCTCCTTAAAGAGATCAGAAATGTTATTTTTATATAGCTTTGCCTTTGTGTTGGTGTGATTTTCATTAAATAGATAATTATACCTACATGCCTTATATTTTTAAATAAAGACATAATAAAGGTATATTATGCCCTGTTCTCATGATGGCTGACCGGCTGGTGTACATTCTGAAGGAGTGAGGGTGGAAACATGATCTTGGTAGAAATACTGAGATTTTGGAGGATGAAGTGAAATGCAGCATCTCAAAGGTTCCTAAGAATCTCACCAGGTAGAGGTGGTCAAAAATGAGAGTGGCCTTGTCCATCTGCCCAAGGATGAAGAGCATCTCATTGTCAATGAATTCTTTGTACTCTTTCAGGTTGCAGTTCATGTGCTGCTCCAGTTCATTCCGGATCTGTCAAGGCGATGAGCATATTTCCGAGGTTTTCAGCCAATAATTTGTGCAATAAAATTCTGAGCTACCACTGGTCATCTTTCAAGAGGCAAGACATCTAACTTTCAACAAATCTGTTAGCTGAACCATCCCTGAGCTTCAACAAGTCACTCCACGGTCCCCCGGCTGTACTATTTCAGGGAGCTGTCATACCTGCACTAGGAAACCTGACAGTGTAACCTGGCAAGATGACAGCTGGCCTGGGTCTGACAACCACGTACCTCTTTGGAGGTGACATTCTCCAAGTCCTGGAACATCATGATGCTCCGGAGTTTGGCTTTGATAAGGCACTCGGTTCGTTCCCTTTCCGTTGGCCTGAGGAACGCACACCATGTGTGTTAGCCGGAGAACATGTCGTGGGACTCAGGGGGTAACCAAACATTCACAAAGCACACAAAACAGACAGGATTGCTGGGAAGGGCGTCAGAACAGACTGGTCCTGATGTACTTATCCTGTTTCATTTCCAAAATACTGCTTAAAATACTACTAAATGGAACACTGTTTCCATTCCTATGTTTGGGGAGTATTAGCAAATTGGCTAAATGACACTGTAGGTTTTTGGACAACTGTTATTTTAAAACAATGAATCAATATTTTCTCTGTCTCATGATGGATCTATATGGACAATTTAGGGTTTACAGCCTGGGTTTAATTTTCAGAATTTTTTTTGCCTTTTTCAAGCAAATCAAGAATTTTAGCAGTCAGGTAATCTACAAGAGTTAAATGACAGGTACAGCACATACTCAGATACTATTGCCATTATAGCCCAAAAACCTCTGCCCAAAAGGTTGCTGGTTCAAATCCCAGAGATTTTAAGCTCAGTGATTTAAACCGATTGAGAAAAAACACCAACTGAGCATTTCAAGAATGTAATAAATGTCAGAGGGGATGAGATACAGTGGGGCTTGGGCGGGGGGGGGGGAAGGGGGGGGGCAAAGGCGTGCTCTCACTTGTCGACAAACATGGCGGGCGAGTCTGCCCGCGTGGTCTCCAGGTCCTGCATGGCGTTCCACTCGTTTATACAGCTCTGCTCGGATGAGATGCAGCTCTCATAGTAGCTCATCCAGGTGAGCGCCATGCCGCCAGGGAAGTAGTTATACCTTCGAGATACCTCGCACGCCTTGTGGAGGATCTGCAGCGCTGACCTGAAGCAGCGGTTACACAGCAGCTGTGTACTCGTCCATAAACAAATCTCTCAAAGAAATCACATCATAATTTCCAGTTGCGTAAAAATGACGTATTTGCTCCATAAAACACGAACGAGGCCGGAGACATCAGCATTTAATTTTTCACTTGCACCTGCGTTGCTTGACCACTAGATGGCTCTTGGGCTCAGCCCAAAATCCCAACTTGGTATCATGCATAGATATCCCACAAACGTCCCTTTCCGCCGTTTCCCCAAATAATGAAACTATGTTTGTTCGCTGGGAATATGGGTTTTCAGATCACATTTTTAAAATCGAAACTGTCATATCAACTTCACCCCACACTTACCACATGGCCTGGACAGACACTGGCTTAAAGATGTGTGTCCGTCCTGCTGTGGTCACACTGAAACCCCTGCGGTTGAGACAGAAAGCGCCGTCACTCGTGGTCTGTCAGTTACATATGGTCTGTCAGTCACTCATGGTCTGTCAGTCACATGCACCGCCCCCACACTCTGGGCAAAAAGAGTAAAAAAAGTAATTTCTCTGTCCTTGGACGATACCCTGGAAAATGAACTTTCGAAAAAGCAATAATTGTGAATGCAAGTACTTCAAATCCTCTGTAATGCAAGGAGGAAAATATTAGGACATATTAGCATAAACCTTAAAAATAGATTAAGTGGTATTTTAACTCAATTTCATGGCACCAGTTAATCCGAGCAGCTGAACTCACAGAATAAAGCTTATTGTATCACACTCCATAGCCACCTCATGAAATACTTCATGAATTTATTCAGTGACCATGCGACAGAGACCATGCGACAGAGACCATGCGACAGAGACCATGAGGTTATTCGCAAATGCTTCTCCCTAATCCAATCAGCACCGCTGTGATCCACAACCTATCCTGGGAAGCGTATTATGTACAGCACACACACACACACACACACACACACACACACACACACACACACACACACACACCAGCCTTAACCATAACCATAAGTAACCAAACAAAATACAAGAGTTTTTACATTTTTAGTTTTTCAATAGTCATGGATTTTTATAAAATAGTTTTCCCATATGGGGACCAGGAAACCGGTCCCCATAAGGGCAAAAAAAACGGATATGGATAGGTATAGGTATACCCACTCGTACACGTACACGTACACGTACACACACACACACACACACACAGAGAGGTTTGTAATTATATGTTTGTGGGGACTCTCCATTCATTTCTATGGGGAAAACTAATCCCAACATGATGACCCTAACCCTTACCCAGCCCTCACCTTAACCATAAGTAACCAAACAAAATATGAGACTTTTGCCCTATTTACTTTTTTTATTGCGTTCACAGATCTTTGTGGGGACCTGAGAAATGTTACCTACAATGTCAAGATATCAGGTTTTATGACATTGTGGGGGACATTTAGCCCTCACAATGTAATATAAACATAATCCACACACACACACACACACACACACACACACACACACGCAAAAGACAATCACCACTCCATGTCTTCGGATAATGAAAAAAGGAAAATATCCAACAGGAAAATTTTGGTAATACTCACATATTGGACGCTGTCAATATCAGATCTGAATAATGTCCCTGTCACATTTCTTTCTGAGCCACCATACATCCAAATATTGCACATTTTCATATGTGTGGAGGTAAAACAGCGACCGGTCAGACTATTCACTGCAGATCTCACAAAAAACAAGCTGAGTATCAGAAGAAAGTATCTGTGGCAGATTAAATTTGGACTCACCCGTCCCCATCAAGATGGATTTTGGTGTCGCTCCACAGAGGAAGAACCATCCCGATGGAACAGCACTTACTGGAAAATACATCCCATAAAAGTTACCATGATTAATGGCTCTCAATAATGTAACTTTACCGATTACTGGTGACAGCAGCCAAAGCACTGGCCTGGTGCCTGGATGGCATACCTGTCCTTGTTGGTGAAGTCCATCCCCAGTAAGATGTTCTCCTCGGTGTCCTGCCGACCGCTGGTGTAGACCACCACCATGTACCGCACTCGGTCAGACCAGGCACTCTCCAAACGTACTGCCTGAGGGAGCAGACAGGGTTACACGCTGTCCAGCCTGGGCCTGACCAGGATTTAACCTTTGGAAGCTCCTACACCTAAACTTTGACCTAAAACTCTTGGTAACTTTCATGCTCATTGTCCACCAGAATGTGAAAAAAGCATATCTATTCAAAACACAAGGTACCCAATTTTTAAGAAAAGTTTTTTTTTATGTTTTTTAAGCACTGACTGTAAAATAGCAGAAGTATGTCCCACTGACTATACGGCAGGTTTCGGTACGTTCTCGTGGTTTCCATGGCAACACTCTGCTGTGCTAATGACCATAATCAGCAAATGAGAACCTACAGCAGACGGTAAAGCCCTCAGGCCGGGAGGGGGGGGGGGGGGCAACTGGCATGTGACTGCTGTACACGTGGGGAGGGCCACACTCACAAGCTTAATACGGTCTTCAGAGCGAAGAATGTTGATCATCACCTGCAGGTGCTGAGGTAGGTCGCCTGAATGGAGAAAAAACAAGACGCAAAGGAACTGACCGTTACGGGTTTTCTACAAACTCCAGACATAATGTGTCCACCCCCCTCCACGGGCTCATACTGATTCTATTACGTGTATTATGTCTTGTTTTGGGTTCGTGCATGGAAATACCAACTACTCAGGCTAGTACTGCTTGGAATCCAGGGCCTGTATTTGAGCAGACAGACCTCAGCCTCTACAGGCAAGCAAAAAAAAAAACAGGCATGGGCTAGTTGGAGAATAGTATCAAGAAATAAACAAAGCGTCTATTACAGCGATTTTAACTGTGAAACGGCGAACATCTCCCAGACGGCTAGTTAACGCGACGTGTCCCGAGCCGGCTGACGCGTTGGTGGCTATGAACGCATTCCGCAGCGCGCTAGGCAATTAGGGGGGCTGCACTTCTCAGCCTGCGTCCGGTTCACTGTGGCTGCCTCCCAGACCTGTGTCTGCGGCAGTGTGATTTACAGCCGGGTCTGAGGTGTGCTTCCTCCTGCAGCTGTCAGACAGACTTCTGGCTGCCTGCCATGAGACTAGTCTTGCAGAAGCTATGGGGAGCCAAGGGGGGGGGGGGGGCGAGTTTCGACGTACGCAGCAGGTTCCTGGGGCGTTCCGAGTGTGTAGAACAGATGTCCAATAGCAGTTTGACGCAGTTGACACCAGGTTAATGGCAAAAATGTTAGCTAAGTGGCTAAGGGGAATGTGAATGGGAAAGCCATGCAGGTCACTTGAGGTCAGGCCACTGAACAGCAGAGGCCTGGAACTACCAAAGGACCTACCAGCAATCATCCCACACTAAGAAAACTCACTTTTATTCATTAACAACAAAAGAATTGTTCAAGTGACACTCCGGACACATTTACAGTCTGCCCAGAGGTCCCGCAGGAGCCAATCCAACAGGCTCCATGTCCCAGTCAATGTCCTTAACCACCCCCCCACCCGCTGGCCGGGTTTTCTGGACCCCTAAATTCTTTGGAGGCTCCTCAGTGAGGAGGAGGAATGAAATGCGCTAGATCAGGGAAAAGAAAACCGGTGTGTTGACTGAACCAACGATGACTGAAACAAAGAAGGACCTCAGGGATGCCAAGACGGCTGGGGGCTGCAAAAACATTTCAAAATGTCTTGTACTTATACTGAACCGCCCTCCTTCCTGTATTACCTTGGCAGCATCGCATGTTCAGCATCGCATTGTGCACCCATTTCCTGCCAGGCCTCGAGAAGCGCGTGCGTCCACACGCTGAGATTCAGCGACTGCGGCCACTGGTGTAGTGGCAGGCTGACTAGGCCCTTAGCCTGGGCCAGAAGGGAAACGGACATAGCGGAGACCTCATAGCTGTGCGCCAATCACCAAAATCACCACACAAGTGCACGAGCCGGTCACCTAACAAGTCACCCGATTACTATCCATGATGTAACTGTATTCTATGAGTAACAGTGTCCTTAAATTGTGATTCACTTCACATTTCACATACTCAAACGTTTTTTGCATGCAGAGAAATACCAGTGATCTGTATTTGATGATTAATTCCTCTTTATATTCTATTTTTATTTTTGACATATCCTCAACTGTCCTGATCTTATTTTTGGATGAGCTGTGCTCTCCGTGTGACACAGATCGTCTATGTGAAACGGCAGCAGCACTCAGGCGTCTGTATGGCGGAACTGACAGGATTAGCTTCAACCTTTCAAAGAGGAACCACATACTGGAGTCCCGTGTCCCAACCATGCGCATCCCAGGGCCGGCGTTTTCACCACCAGTGGGGAGAAAAAAGTCTCAGGGTGGCTTGAGTGAAATGAAGGAGATGGGAAATTGCAAACTGCAGCGCCTCGTGCTTTGATTTTTTTTTTGTTTTTTTGAGGTGGGGGTGTGGTTTAGGGAACTCCCACCGTGAGAGAGCCTCCAGCAGCGTGACACCCTGCCCACCCACCCCCCTGTAAGGCTCACCTGCATGCTTGTGGTGGGGGTGTGCCTTTTGGCCCTGGGTGCTGCTCCCCTGCTGCAGGAAGAGGGCTGCACCCTTCACCATGAAGAAGCTCTCACTCAGGCTGGAACAGCAAAACAACACAACAGCGTCTCCTCATTATCGATACCAGGTGTGGCTCCCCTGAAAGAACCAGCCCCCACCAAACCCCGACCATAAACATCAAGGCTGGAGGGGCTCCTCTTTCCGCACGGCTGCCTTAATGATCCCAAAAAGGACTTCCAGGAGATCCAAGCCAGCTGAGGGCCCAGTGCTGTGACAGCACGCCTTCCCGCCAAAGCAGCTTCCCCACGACCTGTCAGCCCCCCCCTGCCCCAACCCCTGCTACCAAAGCTTCCTGAATAATTCAGCAACCTTTTTTTTTGTCTTTCCGCATAGTCATTCAGCTTTTTCTCTGTCTCACTGCAGTTAAGCGTATCGCTGCCTCATTTCCAGCAGCAAAGGAGAGACTCCTCTCGCTGGCCGGTGGGGTTTACTTCCAGGGCTCAACCCGCCCAGGCGGATAATTCTCCTGGCATTATGTGAATGGGAACGGCGAGGGCAGAACGGAGGAGGAAGTAAATGGACATACTTTTTCCACAGCCTTTCTTCCCCCCTGTGTCTTGGCTGAGAATCCCTCCCTCCATCCCCATTGCTGTACGCAGGGCAGGAGCCAGGACGACACTAACATCTCAGTGCCACCTGATAATAGCAAGCCGGAAACTGGCGCTGATCCGAGCGGGGGGGGCATACCAGGGCTGCCACACTGCACCGATCAGCATCGAGGAGCAGAGCTTGTGGGTTTGCGGTGTGTGTGGACGTTCCTGTGCTTGTGAATGCATTAACATCTGTAGTTTTAATGTGCCCATATGCTGGTGTTTCCTCTTGAGTTCATGTTACGTCGGGTGCCTGTCTCTGTGCGTGTGTGTCCGTGTGTGTGCGTGCGAGAGACTCCTATCCCCAGTCCTGCTATTCAGCCGCAGATACCCTTGTCTGCCTGCATGGGAGGCCCCAGAGCGATCACTCTGGGACCTGTGCTTCTGTGTGTGTGTGTGTGTGTGACAGGACAGATGTCATTCCCGCTCATTGAGAATGTGTGTGTGTGTGTGCACGTGCGCGCATGTGTGGGGACAACAGTCTCTGCTTTGTGCTGCCCCCCCCCCCGACCATGACCGCACCAAGCCCCTTCAGAACAGGACGTCTCATCCCATCAGAGGAGCTTTTGTTCTGCGCTGTCCCCTACACCCTCCCCCCTACCATTTCATTTCTGAATTTCAATTGAGGGTGACATACACGAGAAGCATCACTGTGCAGAAATGGGAGGACTGGATGCATGAGGCGTGACCGACGTCCCATCGCTGCGGTGACGGCCGACCTTCATCGGCCCACAAGTTCCTGTCATCTATCTCCCTCCTCGTACACCAGCCAATCGCTGGGACTGAGCTTGCATATATATATATATATAGACATATCACTGAAAATAATCTGACGGCAGGATCTGAGCACCTGAAGCCTGGTTTAACAGCGTCGCTCATGGAAGCCTGACAGGCGCCCTCATTAACTGCCCCGCAGCCTTTGTAGTTGCCCGTTATCAACGTCTCCTCGAAAGCCGAGTCTAAATATAATATCTGGCATCAAGGGCGACTCGCCGACTTCAAGGGGGCACCGGAGATAGTTAAATCGCCATGACGACCATCTCTGTCTCCCTACCAGGAAGAACAGAAGCATTTGCTGATGTTTTGACACAACAGTGAATAAAAGGTGCTGAAACTAAATCTATATATAAACACACTTTATAATGTTGTCTGTGGAGCCAGGCTTTGAACATGTCAGGTCAGGAACAGTCTGTACACACTCAGCACTACAAGAATCTTAATGATTCAATCTGAGACTCTTTCCCAGCAACGAGGCCCCAATTTCTCGCATTTCTTCTACTTTTTACAGATTCGATACTTGGTCTCTGTATTCCTTTGATAAGTTCTCTTTTTGGCACCATAGTCCAGACTGTGAGAACGTCATCTACGCCTCCAACAGTCAGCAAAGACACAGAGGTGGAGGTGGAGGTGAACACCAGAGCCCCTTCAGTTCCGGGAGCAGTGCCGCATCCCCCCCCACCAACACCGGCTCCGGAACCAGCCGCGAACTTACATTCGGCAGATCTCCTTCTGAGTCAGCACTGCGTTCTCCATAAAGTAGGGCAGCATCTTCAACATGCTCTTCTGGGAAGGCTCCACCACCAGATGCATCTTGCTATCTGTCGATTCGTCCAGCCAGGGGTCTCGGATCCTCTTCTTGAAGGTGAGGAGTCTATGTACCCGAACCTTGCTTCAGGTGCAGGGATCAAGGCTGACGCCCTGTCATTTGTCCCAGAGACGTGAAAAGTCTCGTTCCTGACTGTTATCCGCAGGCTAGTCACTGATAACAGTGTCTCTGCTGGCAGCCTCGGGGTTGAGCATTTGCTGCACTCTCTCCCTCTCTCTCTTTCTCCCCCTTTCTCCTCCTCTTTCTCTCTCTCTCTCTCTCTCTCTCTCTCTCTCTCTCTCTCTCTCACACACACACACACACACACACACACACACACACACACACACACAGAGGTGACGAGCAGGGGCTCTCCTGAAGCCTGTTTAATGAGGGAGGACAGAGATTGCGTTGATGAGCTTATCCCGGTCGCCGTCCCATTCCGTCTTCTCTTCTGCACACTTCGGGAAGGGGGGGCGGCTTCCTCATTAAGTTGTAGTACCATAAAACGACAGGACGTCTGTCCCACATTCTGGGCTGCCACTCCTCTGAGTAAAGCAGCTCCACATGTGCCTTGTAGAAATCAAGAGCCAAGAACGCACACCATCCCCCGGCCACCCACCAGGGGCACGAGCAGGAGCGGAAACAGCGCGCTGGTCTTCATTTAAAGGCTTTGAGAAAAAAAAAAAAACCACACACTGCCCCTGAGGCCAGCTGATGTCCTGGCATTCTCTGCCAGGCACTACGTTAGGGGAGGACAATGCGGATAGACTTGGCATTACTAGGGCCAAATCTCATTACCCTGACGACGGAGCACCTTATCTGTCCTCTTAAAACCACGGGTTGCTATCCCAGCACTCTCTGGTGGTGGTGGTGGGGGGGGGAGGCTTTTAATAAAACCCTAGAGATGCCTCACACGGCCACACACAACACACGTGACCTAGATAACGGCACGGCCGGGAGAATGTTTCACAGGACGCCACCACCAAGCGTAGGAGGAATCCCCAAATCTGAAGCTGGGCGGGCGATTTGGTCTCTCTGCATCTGAATGCCTCGCTCTTGGTTTGAGGAAGAGGAACGCTACTGAGGACCAAGCACGCGTAGCCATCCAACGAGTGCTCTGTTTGGAGAACATGTAACACAGGACTGATTAACAGGGGCAGCCGAAAGAAGGAGTCGCAACACATCAGAGAGAGGGAGGGAGAGAAAGAGAGAGAGAAAGAGAGGGAGGTGGGGGGGCTGGGGTCTGTAGGCAGAAAAGCATCTGAGCTTCAACAGGGCCCATTCAAGGGGGGTCTCGACCAAGCATTCCAGCTCAGGGTTCATTGAAAGAGCGTCACAGGGAGTGCGAACGATTTCGAATGCGGCCGGCGTATCTCAGAGCCCCACAGACAGTTTTGACCCTGCAATATGGTTTCCAAGTAACCAGAGCATAACAGCAAGAGCCAAAGAACAGAGCACCAACTCCAAAGAGACTTGCATGAGTGTGGAGAAGAAGGAGCGTGGAGTTCTGGCCCCAAGCGTGTCACAGAATGGCATGGTGCTTCACGGATAATGATGGTAACAGCTGACTCTACAGCACTGTGCGGTACTTGTGGCAAAGGGGAGACTCCCTGAGACTCCGCCTACGAGGTATGACACGAGTCGGGACACCTAAGCTGTTCCTGAATCTCATTTTTTGGAGGTATCAAGGTCTCCCAGGTGGCACATGTGTTTGGATCAGGCTAAGTACTGAGCCGAGCAGCCATAAACGGTAGAGCACGGATTACAGGACATCAGCGCTGAGGGTGTAAAAGAAGTATAGAGTAAGCTGTGGTGGATCAGATATGGAATGTGGAGAAGTGAGAATGAGACGGGCATGGAGATAGACGGCTATTAAAGAACCTGAGTGGCAACCAGGGTAAAGAAGCCCTCTTTTAGAGCCAAATGTTATATAACTCGGCAGGTTGCTCGTAGCTCCTCGCCGACCCCGCCGACAAGGGGAGGGGAAAACTCCATGAGTTTTCAACCTGAAGGAGATTGATGGTAGGACTGGAGCAGACCGACGCAGAATGAATGATCGCCTCACACTCAGAGCTGACAGCAACCTCACCTTTTGCTTGCTCCACCACATCAAGATAGTTCAGGTTCGGGACTGGGTGAGGGTTTAAGTTACAACAAACGTTTTCTCAGCAGAATGCAAAAGATTACATTGCCAGCATATAGCCCCTTCATAGTAACTGTAGAAATCGGTCCAAAGCATTACGTAATAGGGAATGTGGTTCAGAACATGTAAATCCAGATTCACGGATAATCTGACCCACAAGCAGCGTCCAGGAACTAAACAATTCCATATGTGCCGGGCTGCTTGTTTATCCGGAAACAAAAGCAAAACTCATCATTCACTCGCACACGCCGAAAACACCACATGATCTGCTTCACCGCGGGGCAGGTGTCATTTTCATATTTACGTTGGCCCATTCCACAAGACAACTCTTTGCTATCGTCACCCTCTTGAACTCTGTCCAGATCCCTACACTGATGGCAAACAGACGAGAAAATGTAACATTCCTGAAATGTAATGCTTTTTCCCCAGACCAGCTCTTACAATGATACAGTCTCAATACCAGGTAATGCGTTGCATGGAAACGCATCCCCAAGAGAACATACTTATCACACCAGCCTTGTGCAATTTAAGATTAGAAACGTTAAGAAATCATCCATCTTCCGGCTGCTTATCTGGGCAAGTGCCTATCCCAAGAAGCTGGGGTTCACCCTCGAGAGGGTACCAGTCCAACGTAATGAACATAAACACAGACAACACAGACACAACCAACAGGGAATTCTCAGAAGCCAATTAGCCTAACTGCTAGGCTTTGAATTGTGGGTGGAAGCCAGAGTCGTCGTCTTCTTAATCCTGTAGACTCCTGGTGGAGCATAGGGCCGCAACAACACCACGTCAACGAACTCTGTTCTGGGCCGTTCCCTTCAGCTGGGTCCACATCATTCCGGCAGCCTTCACTTCGTTCTCGACAGATCTTCTCCACGTCTGTTTGGGTCTCCCCACTTTCCTTTTTCCTTGTGGGTTCCAGTCCAGTGCTTGCCTTGTGATGTTGTCGAATGACTTTCAAAGTGTGTGACCTATCCAGCCCCATTTTCTCTTCTTGATGACTTGACTGACCGGGTTCTGGCTGGCTCTCTTCCACAGGGCTGTGTTCGCCATCTGATGTTGAGGATGTGCCGCAAGCACTTGTTGATGAAAATCTGTGTCTTGTTGGTAATGGTGTTGGTCACCTGCCACGTCTCTGACCCATACAGCAGGACTGCTTTCACATTGCTGTTGAAGATGCGGATCTTGCTGCGCTGAGATAAGGCTTTGGAATTCCAGATGGGTCGCAGGGTGTTGAATGCAAGCCTTGCTTTGTTGATCCAGCTCCTAACATCTTCATCTGCGCCGCCATCGCTGTTGACTACACTTCCTAGGTAGACGAAGTGGTCGGTTTCCACCAAGTCTTCGCCCTGTAGCTGCAGTGGATGTTCTTGTTGGTTGTTCAGCCGCATCACCTCTGTTTCTCTGACGTTGATCTTCAGGCCGGTCTTTTCTGCCTTCTCAGCAAGCCGGGTAAGCTTCGACTGTGCATGTTACTGCTTGTGGGACAGAAGGCTGACGTCATCTGCAAAATCCAGGTCTTCCAGCTGTTTGGTGAAGGTCCACTGGATACCGGTGTTGCTGCCCTCTGTGGTTCTTCTTATGATCCAGTCCATGACTATCAGTAAGATTGTCGGTGACAGCATGCAGCCTTCCCTCACTCCAGTTTTCACTGCAAAGGGGTTGGTCAGTTTTCCGTTGTGGATGATCTGGCAGGACGAGTCTTCGTATAGCTGTTGGATGATGTTGATGAGCTTCTGTGGGATTCCGTAGTGCTGCATCAGTTTCCAAATGGTCACGCTGTCAACGCTGTCGAAGGCTTTTCCAAAGTCGACGAAGGTTGCGTACAAGGGAAACTGCCATTCGATAGACTGCTCCATGATGATGCACAGAGTGGCGATGTGGTCTATACATGATCTGCCTTGTCTAAATCCTGCCTGCTCTGATCTCAGTCTCTTGTCCAGTGGCTCCTTCAGTCGCTCCAAGATGATTCTGGTCAACACCTTGTTGGGGATGGACAGCAGCATAATTCCTCGCCAGTTGCTGCACTTGGATGGGTCGCTTTTCTTAGGGAGCTTCACCAGGTACCCAAACTTCCAGTCGGCAGGCACTTGCTCCTGTTCCCATATCTTCACTAGGAGAGGATGTAGCATCTCCGTTGCTGCTGCCGCGTCTGCCTTGAGAGCTTCTGGAGGGATACCGTCAGGCCCAGGTACCTTTCCATTTTTCAAAGACTTGATGGCTTTGGTGATCTCTGCCTTGATTGGTGGACTGGTGTTGATACAGAGGAGCTCTTCTACTGGTGGTATGCCGGAACTGTTTGCGGTGGTGGTCGATTCAGGATCTCTTCAAAATGCTCCACCCATCTTCTTTGTTCCTCATCACCTGTGATGGTTTTCCCATTCTTGTCCTTGACTGGTTACTTGGGTTGAACCTCTTTCCTGACAAGGTCCGTGTAATCTCATACACACTCTTCATGTTGTTCTGTTCAGCTTGGCTGCTGTTTCTGCCTCTTCTGTCATACTGTGCACAAATTGTCTTTTGTCCCGTCTGGCACTCTTCTTCACTTCTCGGTTCATCTCCCAATATTGTGCTCTGAGGTCTGTTTTCTCATGTTGGAAGCCAGAGTACCCAGAGGAAACCTGCATGACAAGGCTAGAACATGCAAATCCCACACACAAAGCTGAGGTGGCATTCAAACCTCCAACCCTAGAGTTTTGAGGCACCAGTCACGGAGCCACCAAGCTTGCCTTGAATATAATTACAGTACTATTTTTAAGCGATCTTCACAGGCTGCCTCAGCAACGACCCAAATTTACATCTTAATTCATATATAGAAATATGCGGTCAGCAACACAGGTCCGTGATTGGGGGGAGGGGGGGGGGGGTATGATTACCTTCCCTGTGGGGGCTGGATGCGGATGTGGGGCCGTGGTTCAGCCTGAAAGGAAATCAATTGAGGCTGCGGTACGCTACAGCATACGGATCATCAGCGCACTCGCAACCTCCGTCAGCACATCAACTTATAAGACGGCCGCAGTGAGCACAGCAGAGGCAAATTTCAGACTTATTTAAGCATAAATAATGTTAAAAAGAAACCATCAGTAAAATTGCAGTTTGCCAAGTTTGGTTTCCAGTGACAGAGTAAAATTGTCTTAGTGTAACTTTTTCATGGTCTTAACCCAGCTGACTATCACGGTCCTTAAAACGTGACAACTGCAAGTGCATAACATCCACATCATGCAGGCCTAGTATTGAGGGCAGCCCAGTGGATCAGTGGGTAGTGCTTTCACTGCACCCGGCTGCTTACAGTGTATGGAGTTTGCATGCTCACCCCGTGTGTGTGGGTTTATACCAGATCCTGTGGTTTCTTCATACAGTCCAAAAACATACAACTTAAGAGAATTGGATGCCTAAACTGGTCATATGAGTGAGCGAGCACCCTCTGATGGGATGGCACCATAACCTGGTTATTTCCTGCTCTGTGACCATAGCTTCTGGAAAAGACTGTGGACACCTGGGACCCTGCATAGGACATGCAGGTAAAGAAAATGGATGGATGGATATATTGTATGCATTAATCGGTAGATTATTCAATTATTAACGTATTAGACAGTGACAGCCATACTTATGAGTCAGTAGGACTGCAACACATGCAACAATTTTTCCAAAATTCAAAAAGCCCTAGAGCACCTAAGTAAAACTGCGTCAGGTACTGTGATACGAGTCGTGACGTAGAGTATAAGAACATCGTAATTAAATGAGGGCATCTTTCATGTTAGTCAACAGATATCTTGAAGAGCAGATCATATCCTTGATGAAGAGCCGGTCATGCGCAGTGGGGAAAACCCTGACAGGTAATTTAATGTGAGGCAGCCGGACCAATCATATTCCTCAAAGATGAGGGCCAATGAGATCAGAACACTGTCCTATGTGCTGAATCCACTGTACTCAAATGGGAACATGGGAAAACATGAACAGCTTGAGAGGCCATTTTGATAGATTAAAATAGGACCATATTAAGATCCTACAGAATACTACAGGCCCAAGAAGAGCATTCAAAAAAAAATTCCGGTCACTGCAGTGAGAATTGAGAATTACACTGCCCTGCAGCTGTCAAACGTCTGAGTGATACAATCCAAAGGTACACAATGGGGACACAGGCAAAAGGGTTACTCTGTTATTCAGATGTTCCTACAACTCTCTCTTATTTAATTTATGAATAAAAATGCAAATATTCACAGTACATCATCATGTTATAGACAACCAACCCTCTATTAACCCAAATGATTAAATTAAGCAAAATCCATCTGAAACTCTTAAAATCTGCCAAAAAAAAGACCCACATTTATTAGTGCCCTACAAGTTTTTTAGGACATCATTCTCCAAAGGGTTTCATCTCTGAATTGAAAGTCCCTTTTTAGTAGATATAAAATTTTAAAAAAAAGGAGGACATTGCTAACTAACATCCTTCCAGAAACGTCCGTCCATCACAGCTCCTGAAGGGCAGGACTGTGGCTCCGTTACTTTCCTCTGCAAATAGTTCCTCAGATATGGCAGAGCTCCTTGCCGCGACAAAAATGTCACTCAAAAGGCTCCACGTCAGAACCTGAACCCGAGAACCGCTTGTATGGTGGCCGACTGAAGGGGGAAAAAACCACACAGCTGAAAGTCAGGGGGCAGATATAAGCCTTTATTCTTGTGGACATACTACACAATGTTTTATATAACCACAGGCAAAACTGTGTCATTCGTCTGAGGAGATGGTGACCCTCCACCGCACTTAGATTAAAGGACCAGGAACCGAAGACGTGACTTTTGCTCCAACTAGATGAAGTCTAGACGGGAAGCAAGGCCACAGCAGCGTATAAAGACGGTAAGAGGCTCCAGCTCTACCCGCCAGAGTAAAATACTCCTATGCTGCTTTTAAACTCAGTAACTCACCTCTGGTTTTGTCGACGTTCCTCATCGCTCCCAAAGTCCTAAAAAAACAAGGAGAGAAGAAAGGAGGTGAAGCTTATAAGAACAAAAATCACATAAAAATAGTGTGGTAACCCCCGAAATGAACACAATACAAGTCAGGGCACAATCTTAGTGGAGATTTGTATTGAATCTTAGTATAGGTCCATAAATGTCAAATGTGTAATCAGACAAAAACAACCCACAAAAAATAAATATTATAAACTCAAAATAAAGAATTATGCTTTCAAAAGCAGGATTTACCAGTACTAGCATTATAATGTAACCTATACAGAAAAAAATTGTGTCATCTAGCAACCATTGGTATAGAATAACCAACTATCTGAAGAACCATTATCTCATCTACAACTTATGTATCTTCTTGGGGGGGGGGGGGGGGGCTGAAACTGACACCCAAGAAGCAACAACTGTAGGGTTTAACCAGAGTTTTTTGTCACAACAATTCAGACACCAAAAAAGGGCTTCTGCTTCCAGGATAATGACCAGAACTATCCTGTTACCTGTAGTGGCAGGTGGACAGACACATAACAATACTAAGATACTAACAGTCTGCTGAGGTTACACTCCCAGCCTGATGTCCCCCACACCTCACCCTCCCCCCAAAACCCATCATGCCCTCAGTTTTCAGCAGGAAGCCGTCTGACAGCACCAACCCCCCCCCAAAATGGGAAGTATCACCACTCCAGGGTAGTATCTACACAGCTCTACAATTTAGCTGGACTGCGCTGGATCAGTTGCTTTGCTGGCAAACGTTTATATAATAAAAAGTGGCTGAAAACCCTAGGACTATCCAACAAGCTAAACACACACACAGGCACACACACAGACACGCAGGCACATGCAGACACACAAGCAAACACGCAGGCGCACACACAGACACACAAGCAAACACGCAGGCACACACACAGACACGCAGGCACATGCAGACACGCAAGCAAACACGCAGGCACACACACAGACATGCAGGCACATGCAGACACGCAAGCAAACACGCAGGCACACACACAGACATGCAGACACACACACAGACACGCAGGCACATGCACACACACAGACACGCAGGCACATGCACACACACAGACACGCAGGCACATGCACACACACAGACACGCAGGCACATGCACACACACAAGCAAACACGCAGGCAGACACACAGACACGCAGGCACACACACAGACACACAAGCAAACACGCAGGCACACGCACAGACACACAAGCAGACACACAGACACACAAGCAGACACACAGACACACAAGCAAACACGCAGGCACACACACAGACACACAAGCAAACACGCAGGCACACACACAGACACGCAGGCACACACACAGACACACATGTAGACACACAAGCGAACACGCAGGCACACGCAGACACGCAGGCAAACGCAGGCACACACACAGACACGCAGGCACACACACAGATATGCAGGCACACATACAATCACACCGGCACACACAGAAACATGTGGTCTTGGGACCAACAGCTGCAAATGGAGTAGCACTCAGCATAGCGCTGGACATGATATTCCTCTTACTGTTGTCCTAAACGTGCTTCAGGATCCCAGGTAGGAAGCCGTGTTTATATTAACATTATTATGACATTTTATTTTTTTGTGCACCTGCTGTGAATCAGAGAGCACTCTGTGTAACCCTGGGCGGTGGCTGAGTTCAGAGGCCACCTGCAGCGAACCACCAGAGTGTCTGTTACCCGAACTGCTCCAGCAGGCCGTCCCAAGTGGGGGAACCACGAGCACCGCTGCTCTCGCCAGTAAGGGGATACGAGCTGAGGCCAGCGGCTCCCACCAGACGTGGAGAGGGAGGCTGGTTGGAGGCTAGTAACGTGATACCAACACCCATGGAGCGTGAACCGCTGCGCTTAGAAAGATTTAAAGGACAGCATAAGCACTTTCGGTTCAACTTTCAACTTCTCAAAGAAGGATTTTACCCCAAAATTTCAACCAGCGCAATTACAATTTCTAAACTGATTTGGATCAAGTGCATTTTAAACAGATGACCTCTTTGTTTTTTGGATCTTTTACTACTACTAAAAAATAAGGCTTACTTCTAGTCGGGATTCTCCAACTACTAAACATAACAAATGGCACATGACTGTACGTGAGGGGCGTGGCCATCAGCTGTCTCAGGAGGGAGAGTCACATGACCTGGATTATCAGAATTGATTTTTAACTTCAAAGTCATCATTCCTGAGGTTGTTTGTCTTCCTCCCCAGACAACTGGAAACCTCACATTTCGCGGTTTACATTTCGCGTTGGTTGACTCCAGTCTGAAATCTTTGGAAAGAAAAAAAAAAAAATTGGACAAACCTGTTAACACAAGAGTGGACAAAATATGGAAGCACCGCATAACAGATTAATATCAAGGCCCAAAAAAGGAACCGTATCTCTCAAAACGACTGCAAAACTTCTTCCAATGCTATGATAATGTCATCTATGTACAGTGGTAAACTGGATCATTCTTCAAGAAGACAATGCTTCATTTCTTTGAGGGGCTGAGGAGGTGGGAAATTTCACACTCAACACAGCAGAGGTCCCCATAAGGGTTCAATGACGTTTATATTTAGCAACAATCAGGCCATGGAAGTGTGTTTGACTTCATCCTGGTCTTCATCAAATCAGCCATGTATTTACTGAGTGATGTATAATGGAGCATCATCAATTTGGAACTGGGGATATCAAGAAGGACCAAAGTTTACAGCATACGGTGAAAAATGGCCTCATGTCCTCTTACCCGTTTAACTGCCAATCATGGGACCTGATGTCTTCCACAAAATGGCTCTCCATACCATTATGAACACTGCAGCCAGAAAGAATCTTCATGAACTTCTCAAGACGTAGGAAAAGGGTAAAAGATGACTCATCAGATATTAACTTTGAGCTCCTCGTTCCAGGTTAAGCGTTCTTCTGCACTAGCCTTGCGTAAAAGACCAGCCACAAACCCCTGCGCTGTGAAGCTCGTGACGTGCAGTTTTAGTCAAGCCCACGTCACAGATGTGCTGATTCAGTCCTGCGGTCATTTTTAATGCTGTCCTTTTGTGGAGGTTGGCCACTGTCCAGTTAACTGTCTGCCCATCAACGCCTGCATGATTCAACTTAAATGCACTAACGTTCTTTCCTGATGCAGTGCGTCTGTTTGTCATGTGCTGTCATGTTTTTCAGACACATAAAACAATTCTGCAGTTTTTGTGACTGATAGACCTGCAATTTGCAACACTGACTCTTTGGTTGATTCCTAACTCCATGAGCTGCCTCATGTTCCTTTGAAAACTCACGTATCAAAGTGCTGATTGCCAGACTTGTGACACACACCTAGCATGCAGCCAAATGTGGCTCATCTTTGTAACTGCTTTTGTTATTTTGATGTAGGTACTTCTAAGTCGGAATCCTTTTACATGTAGTGCTTCTTCTAATTTTCTCTGCGCCCTATAGATACTTTCTGTGCCCCTGTGGACACGATTAATCAATAATCCCCACATTAAGAAACTCTTAAAATATTTGTCTACCAGCACCAGCTGGTAATGGCATTATTCTTATTTCTAATGCATGAAAAATGCATTCTGTTTATTCAGGTAAAATTACAACAGATCTATAGATTTCCACTGCAAATACGCATCCATGCAGGTAATATGCATAAGTCTCATTATCAAGACCATATTCGAAAGTTTTTCCAGAGAACCACCATGTCTCACTAACAAGGAAACTGCACAAATCTTTACCAGCCATTCCCCTAGATCTCAATGACCGAATGGTCTCCTCCCCGTCGCCAGGAATATCTAATCCCACCATAAGCAGGAATGACATCACTGCAGCAGTCTCCTCCGGGACACGCCTCACCTTCCCCAGGCTGCAAAAAGCCGTTGAAACCCGGCTCGATTAAATGCACTACATTACAGCAGAATGGGCTTTGCCTCTGTCTCCCCCTGGGTGCAGGTTTCACGCCGTGCCATTCAGACAGAGTTTTTCTTTACTACTGTAAGACTTTACGTGTTTCTATTTGCATTTCTCCATCGCTTTTTTTTAAAACCGATATTTGCTGCGTCATGATCAAGCAGCTCAAAATAACTACCGCGTAAGGTACCGATAAAGCAAAAACGCATTCATCCATAATCTTACAGAACGAATCTCCACGTCATTTAAAATACACATTTAACTCTCTTTTACAAACGGGATTATTTATGACGAATGCGAGCACATTATCGTGCCGAAAAGAAATTTTACCTTAAACTATCATATTCAAACATTACATTTATTGTACAAGGCCGTTTGCAACAACTGCACAATAAATATGAACATAGCTTATTACCGAATCATATAGCATAATGGATATTTTAAGTAACACGACCAAGAAAGGTCGTTTCAGTGAGTATTTCTAATTTCATGCATTTTTCAAATTTAGAATACAATTATGTGGCTCCCCCTACTGGTGGAAATTACATACAACCCTTATAGAGTTTCCTTCCAGATTAATCACAAGCAGTAACAATTAAATTAACATTGCCTGCTCTACGACGGCGTGTATGCTGTAGTACACATAAAATACTACTTCACAGAGTGTTTCCTCGTAAAAGATTCTAAATTCATAGTCAGCTAAGGGTGTGCTCGCTAGGGCATCAGTCCCCTGCCGCTGCCCAACGATGTGCATTGTGTCCTCTTGTTAATCTGATAATTTATTGCCCTCACTTAAATCACTGACATGTCAGTGGTAGCTTGCATTAATTCGATTTCTCCGCTCTGATGGTTTGGCACGTAAAGACGGAGAATTCTCATTTTACACGTTTAAGCCGAGACCCACGCAGCGGTTAGATGGGTTGAACACAACCCCAACATACGTCCATGTGGGAAGCGTTAAAGTGCGGCAGTTTAGGTGTTGTGCCTTGGATCAGTTTCCCCTAAAAATCCTCGGCATCAGAGGCCAACGTTTGTCTGGCACAGGACGCCCCCAGCTCGCCTGCCCTGATCTACGAGCTGCCGATGAAAAGGTTTTGAAGACAGAAGCGGTAACGGGAGCCGTCCGCCTGTTTGAAAGGCACCGGCTCAGCTGTGACTTGGTACTTTAATCACCGTGAAAGAGAGCGCGTCTCGCTACTCTTTATACCCCGAGTAATTTTATTTTTACAATCAATTATAGGTTTCAGACAGGATGTTCACAGATTAAGTTAAACGAAAACACGCAAACTGAAGCCGATGTATTCAGGCTTCGTTTGTGGCTGCAATTCACTGACGCCGAACCGCAGACACTTACTGGGCTGAAGCGTATTTTGTAAAGTAATCGCGTTTTCAAATTAAATATCCGATTCACTTCCCTTAAATGCAGGAGCCCAACGCAGTCATGTTACCAACCCCATGTGGGTGAGGTAACCCCTATTGGACGCTAGTCAAAAATAAATATGGCAGAAAAATTAAAAAGTATATAAAAATTATAAAAATAAATTGGTCTGTCCAAGCATAATTGTCTCAATAATTGCATCTTACCAAAAGTTCCAACACGAAAAACGGTAGCAGAAACAAGTAATTCTTAGTCGAGTAATAATATAATGACCAATAACTGGAATATCCACTTACATGCCAAAAACATTCTACCCTATAGCAATGGACACTGTCCTGTAGCTGCCTTTAAGCGAACTTATTTTTAATCATGACGTTTATTCTTCACAAAAAGGAGACTGTTTTCGCGGGGGCTTCGGTCGAGGGATGGGCGACATGTCCAATGACGGTGATCTGCAACATCTCAACTGCCATCCAACGTCATATGATTGTTATATAGTTCATTTCTAGTTAATGTTTTGGTATTGTGCATATACAACACAATCAACCCGATCTACCTCCGCTGCGCTCACGCCTGATCGCACAATATCGCCTTTTAAAACGCCAAACTGATGTTTCAGCGTGTCGGTACCTTACAGGCGAACACGGAGCGCCGCTTGCAGTTATTAGCCGGATACTTGGGCGCTTCACCTACCGCTAATTAACTCACTTCACAAGGCGACCACGTTTATTATGGAGATGATAAAGCTTTTTGACTAGGTTTGTGTTTTTCCACGCCTCCTCCATAAGGCAGACCTACGATTAAGTCGGGCAGAACATAAGCAATTAAGCTATAGCTAGATGGCTAATGATTCCATTTTAAAATGATTCCATGTTTCTCGCCTTTTGAACCGTTTTCTCCTGCCGCCCGCTATCCAAAAATAACGCAGAGCGAATGCCAGTAGCTGCTTCCTTTCTTGCGGCTGAATACGAAGCCGGCTAATGAAACGCACCGACTGGGCGCCTGGGCGGCGCATTGTTCGCCTCTCAGCCGA
Organism: Brienomyrus brachyistius; assembly: GCF_023856365.1. NCBI lineage: Eukaryota > Metazoa > Chordata > Actinopteri > Osteoglossiformes > Mormyridae > Brienomyrus > Brienomyrus brachyistius. Next base: position 49,643,420 of record NC_064534.1, read on the forward strand.
CTGTCAAACCCATTGAAGGGATGCTAGCTAGCAAGCCAATTTTCTCATTGGTGCAACATATACCCATTTCTTTTCTGTCATCGTTGTCTTTTTCTGTTTTGCAATAAAATAGCAACCATTCATTTTACTTTTTACTCTAGCTTTAGCCCTAGGAAGCCAGTCGAAGCGCGGTGTTCATTGAGCGCCGGGGCGCCAGCAGCGCTCTTCCCCGGGCGTGGGGCCTACGCGTCCCCCGCACAGCCTCGGCGTCTCCTCCGGCCTTAGGCTCTTCCCACGTCCGCAGACTCCACTCTCTCTCCCTCCCTCAACGCAGACTTACCTCCCCCGCGTTGGTGGCGGTGGTGCTGGCCGTGGACGCAGCGCTAGGGGTGGGAGATCGCTGCAGAGTCACCAGAGCCATGGCTTGGGAAACGGCTGACCCGGCGGGAGCGTCCCTGACCGGGTAGGGATGTTATTCAGCAGGCAGATCGCCCCGAGGTTGCCCCCCTACGCTGAGCGATGATGAATGTCCAGACCCAAGTTAAGCGAGCGAGGATACTAATCCCAAGGGTCTGATCTCACTGTCCCGTTAAATGTCAGATCCATCATCCACGTTACACAGCCAGCTCCCGGCCGCCGCTCCCGTGTGTTCTGCGAAGACGTGCATACGATGCACATTAAAGATTGCAGCCGCCTCGCCTCGCGTGTTAATTTGTCCGCTCATTAAGAATTAAACGCGTGCATACACGCAACACATGCAGCAGGAAGCAGGAGAGCTGGATGTGGGATGCGCGCATCGCTACCGATGGCCAGCCTCTGATGCTACGTTGTAATGGATAGACGATCTGGATAGCACCAGAAAAAGGATGCAGATATGTCTTTTTGCCTCTATACCCGACAGCACTGTCCCAATCTGCTCGTCGTGACGCAGTTTCTGCATCAGTATCAGTGTGTAAGTGTGTGTCGGCGAGCTGATCAGGCGGTGTCATACAGACGATCATAACCCATTAGAAGCCTCTGGAACACGTATTGTCGCGAAGAAGCAATGACATTAAATGTCACGCTTTAGCGGAGTCGATAACTTGTGGGAGTTTCTTTTTAATTATTGTTGTCTGGTGCTTAATGCCCCTTTTCCCGGACCTAAAAGTCGCATTTAAGGAAAGCGTTTGTCGAATAAATTCATCTAAATGTACTGTAAATATTTAGCCGTCAATGTCCTGCCCTAATATAATGAATCGATATGTTTAATCGGGCAGGGGTATCCCTGTATTCCTTTATCAGAATGTTCCAGTAACCTCACAATGACATTTCTTACATTGCACGTTCTGTTTGTCATTAAGGATTTTTATTTATTATTATTATAATGATCCCCTGTTGTTGAGCTACAGCAAGCGACACCTATATAAAAGAGTTAAAGGGGACTATTACGTGAACAATACAGCGCTGCCCAGGGCGAGCACGTACAGCCTGTCACCCTGAAAAGGACACTGGCAGTAATTCTAGAAGGATCAATGTCTTGGTGCAGGACATTCTTTGCGGCGCACAGTGCCCGCACTTGTCACCTTGCCGGGGTTCTGGCTGTGCTACAGGGGGAGCGTAATGCGGTAGGCGGCTCGGTCTTGCCGGGGCGAGGAGGACGAGAACTGGGACAAAGTCCGCGTTGCATTTGGTTGACAAATTGAATGCAAATCTAGCTAAGCTTCTATGCAAAGACGCCAAGGCAATCATGACAGTGAGGGCTTTCTGGAAAAATAAAAGGCTTAGCCTATTTCTTGGTTTACACCCTTTATATCACTTCTTCATTGATTCCGAGTAAAACTTTGGAACGGGCGTATTTCAGTGACTATTAAGGCGGATTAAAAGCACCTCATAAATATTCATACATGTATTAAATATCAATCTGGGTTTCATAGCTGCTTTTCGGGATGAGTCGTCCCAAAGCGTTTTACATGGATGTGTTGTGATGCATAAAACATCATTAGAGAGAGATACATAACGGGGGAATGGAAGGAAAGAAATTAAATAGAGATAAATAAAGTAAATAAAAATCTGCTCTTCGAAACTGCTATGCCGCGTTGGTGATTTAATTAATGTTAAACTCATAAGCCTCGCTTTTCTGTTTTCATAACCGAGTTGCAGCGCTTACGTAATCTTACACCAGCTAGCACGCGGCGCAACGAATCGTCGTAATGATTAACTTGAGGGAGAGTCTCAGTTCGGACGGCAGTACCGACGACAACAGGTTAGTGTTTGTACGTGTGGGAAATATTTTAACATTTGTCATTTTCGTTCTTCAAATTTACGTCTGTCCGTATATATTTACTAATGTACATGACTTAATTTCAAGAAATGAAAGTCTGGTAAAGTTACGTTGGTAGGAATCATTTTTCTGCAGTTCTCCAAACGGAACTAATAAGGTTGCAAGTATGGCTGTACGAGAAAGAAAACGTGTGCGCCGTAAAGCATGGTTTGCTATATCAAGTCGTTGGTCTGGGTTTAACCGACCTAGTGGAATTTGCAGCTCATCTTCGTCACGGATTTTAAGTGACCGTCGTAAACATATCAACAGAAACTTTATGCCGCCGCAGAATTTGAATAACTTTACATTTGTGCTCGACATCTACAGTCTTTTATGCTGTTTTCTGGAAGAAAAACGGAACTTGAATATTAAGGGTCCCTGTTGTTTATTCTTTAATAATAATTAGATACAAGAGGTGTAAAGTAATTATGTACAAATAAGTAGCCTAGTTGTTTTTTTCTAATTTGCGCTTAAGTATTCTACGTTTTGAATCATAACGTTTACTTTCACTTCGCTACGTCTCCGAACCAATTGTTTTACTCCAATAGATTTTGGACGAGACCGTAGATAATCATCCATTAAAGAATACTATTTGAGAAATACATGCAGCACACCTGAGTGTAGTGCTGGACGTTTCTGGGTAAAATATGAATCACGTTTTTTCCCCACTGACCCAGGGAAGTAGTAAGGAATTCTGGCCTTCCTCTGTACAGTCGTGGCCAAAAGTTTTGAGAATGACAAGTATTGGTTTTCACAAAGTTTGCGGGTTCAGTGTTTGTAGATCTTGACAGATGTTTCTATGGTATCCTGAAGTATAATTATAAGCATTTCATAAGTGTCAATGGCTTTTATTGATAATTACATTAAGTTTATGCAATATTTGCAGTGTTGCCCCTTCTTTTTCAAGACCTTTGCAATTCCCCCTTACATGCTGTCAATCAACTTCTGGGCCAAATCCTGCATCCATTCCTGCATAATCAATGCTTGGAGTTTGTCAGAATTTGTTGGTTTTGTTTGTACACCCACCTCTTGAGCATTGACCACGAGGTCTCAGTGGAATTAAGGTCTGGGGAGTTTCTTGGCCATGGACCCGAGATGTTCATGTTTTGTTCCCCAAGCCACTTAGTTATCACTTCTGCCTTATGGCACGGTGCTCCATCATGCTGGAAAAGACATTGTTTGTGACCAAACTTTTCTTTAATGGTTGGGAGAAGTTGCTGTCAGAGGATGTTTTGGTGCCATACTCTATTTAATGGCTATGTTCTTGGGCAGAACTGTGAGTGAGCACACTCCCTTGGCTGAGAAGCAACCCCACACATGAATGGTCTCAGGATGCTTTACTGTTGGCATGACACAGGACTGATGGTAACTCTCACCTTTCTTCTCCGGACAATCTCTTTTTTCTGGATGGCCCAAACGATCTGAAAGGTGATTCATCAGAGAAAATGACTTTCCCCCAGTCCTCTGCAGTGCAATCCCTGTACCTTTTGCAGAATGTCAGTCTGTCCCTGATGTTTTTCTTGGAAAGAAGTGGCTTCTTTGCTGTCCTTCTTGACACCAGGCCATCCTCCAAAAGTCTTCACCTCACTGTGCGTGCAGATGTGCTCACACCTGCCTGCTGCCTTCCTGAGCAAGTTCTGCACTGGTGCTGCTCCGATCCCACAGCTGAATTAACTGTATGAGGCAGTCCTGGGACTTGCTGGACATTCTTGGGCGCCCTGAGCCTTCTTCATAACAATTGAACTACTCTCCTTGAAGTTACTGATGATCCAATAAATGGTTTGTTTAGGTACAATCTTACTAGCAACAATATCCTTGCCTGATGGCAAAGAGGGACTTTGCAATTAATTACAATTCATCTGATCACTCTACATAACATTCTGGAGTATATGCAAATTGCCATCATAAAAACTGAAGAAGCAGACTTTGTGAAAACCAATACTTAGGTCATTCCCAAAACTTTTGGACAGGACTGTACGTTCTGTTGAACGGTAGGAGGTTTCCCCCTCAGGCCCTCTCCAGTCCAGAGCCTGAGAACTCCTGGTCCCTCTTAGACCCACTTTGATTTTTGATAAAACTATAATTAATAGTTTATGTTCTTCCATCATTAGTTTTTTGTTGTTTTATGTTTCTCACAAGTCAAACTTCATGATTTTTAAACAGGGTTTGGCCCTGGATGTTCTGCTTCACACTGGAGCAGCAGAATGTACTTGTATATAAAACATTTCAGTAGCACAGGGTATCTGCCTGATAATTATTAATATGAAATATTAAAATTACTGTAAATAATGTCACAGAATGTAACCCAGAGGTAATTAGTCCCCCGTCCCCGCAACTTGCTCTTTTGCAGCCTCCTAATCACTTGGTGCTCCAGCTGATCGCCTATGTCACCTATAGGGTGGAGTGACTAATATTATGTTGTAGATTTTAAAGATTATACGCTTACTTTAATTCTGGCTTTTGCTCTTTGAGGATGCTTGGTGTACCACTTTGTAGGAAGAAATACAAAAAGGAAAAAATGATTAAATGAATTTTAAAATGCAGGATAGTTATTTATGAACACTCTGAGTAAGCGATTGCAGTGTTGTTATAAAGTACAAATACAAAAGGATTGCATGCTCACTTGTACTTGGGTTCAAATGTTATTTTGTTATGTATGCAGATGTATTTATTATGCATGATTTGACATATTGAAATTTTACTTGAAGTTAATAATCAATAATAATAATTGATACTTTATTGATCCCTGTGGGGAAATTCTCTTTACGCCTCCCCCAACTTGCTCTTTTGTAGGCAGGAGTAAGCTGGCTGCGAAGGGCAGCCACCTTTTGTTTTTATTGGTGAATTACCGTAAGGTGTTATGACTGATTTTTGAATTTTAAAAATATGGCACAGTTTAGAGTTACTCATCTGCCCCATCTATTGTCCAGCCATGCGCGTGGCCATCATAGGAGCGGGCGTCATTGGCCTCTCCACTGCCCAGGCCCTTCTTGAGCGCCACCACTCGATGGGAACGTCGCTCACGGTGGAGGTGTACGCAGACTGCTTCACGCCGCTCACCACCAGCGACGGTGCTGCGGGCCTGTGGCAGCCGTACCTACATGACAACGGCAAAACCCTGGAAACGTACGACTCCTGCTAGTGCTGCTAAAATAGTTTAGATTTAAAGTAATTTTTTTTAAATCATTATATCATAGTCTACTTAATGGGCAGTTTTGAACAGTCTGTGTGTGTCAACAAAATTTTCCTTCAGTCTCTAAACTTACCTGGGAAATTTTAGTGTAGTGATTTAGTAAAACTTGCCTAGTTCCATCATTTTGATGCTCTCTAAAATGGTAGCATGCATTTTGACATTTCACCTTTCCTTTTCCTGCTTCCAGAAAGTGGAACAAGGAGACGTTTGACTATCTGCTAGGCTTCCTCAGCTCTCCTGATTCCATCAGGATGGGAATATTTCTGCAGTCTGGCTATAACCTCTGCTCTGAGCGCTGCCCGGTGAGGACCTGCAGTCCTCTGTGCAATATCTGAACATCAGGTTACTCTCTCATTTGAAAGCTAGGGAGCCTGGGAAATTAAGTTTTGCTCTTAATGCCTGCTGTCTCTGTAGGGCAGGGCTCTTCAAATCTGGACTTCGATTCCAAATCCAGGTCTTGTTTTCAGTTTTCCCAGGTAGTCAGTTTAATAATTACTGATTCTGATTGGCCAAAGAGGCTTCACACCTGGCTCAGGTAAAGGAATTTCTCAGACCTTGAGGACCATGACTTCAATAGCCCTGCTATAGGGCATCTCCGTATTAGCAGTGGTGTCACAATTGTAGTGTTTTAGTGGGATTTGTACTAGGAATAAATAAAGGAAATTCCAGAGTTGGGAGCAGAGAGACTGTCAAATAGAATTACACAAGTCAAAAGAGTAACTATAATTTCCACAAGGATGAGTGGAGATTAAGCTGAACTTCTCTTTTCATACAGGACCCTTCATTTAAAGATATTGTCCTGGGTTTCCGGGAACTGACCAAGCGTGAGCTGGAACTGTTTCCTGGTTACAGGTGCTGAGCCTTTGTGGACACTTGCGCAGAATTCAGATGTTGACATTCTAAGAGGGTCTATGAGTACTACAATGTCCCAAATCCACAGATAGTTCTTTGTTTTAACCAATGTCTCTTTTTCATTGTTGGTTAATACTTCAGCTTTGGCTGGTTCAACACAGCTCTCGTAATCGAGGGGAAGCACTATTTACCCTGGCTTACGAACTGGTAAGACTTAGAAGTTGGTTAATATTGCAGTGTATATATGATTGCATATATATGGCCTATTTTGCAAAATATATTATTGTATTAAACAGTGTTGATTTCCAGAAAGTTTGGGATTTAATCCCTACTACATAACATTTGGTTTAGTTGAGCCAATAACCACTGTTGTTCAACACCATTCAATTTTTAACTTTCAATGAAGATTAAGCTAAACCAAGGTCCAAGGTCCAGTTACTTAACAACCCTAATAACACGGGTTACAGTGCCGCTAAATCAGCACCATGTTTAGTTACAGGTGGGGAATGACTCCCTCTGGCTTTGGTTCATTATTCACTTGTGCCAGATGTCATCTGGCATCATTTCCAAGTTGTAACAAACACAGAGACATTTTCAGTTTGAAATAACAAATCTACACTATTTTTTTCCAGGCTGAAGGAAAGAGGGGTCAGATTTTTTCACCGAAAAATTAATTCTTTCAAAGAGGTAAAAACAGAAATGACTTATCTACAAATGATTGTGGTTTACTTCTATGTCTTTGTTGAAAGTAGACATTTTAATATCAGGTCTTTCTCTGTTCTCCTTCTTTCGCTCTATCTGTGGTGGAACAAAGAATTCAATTTTCATATTTAAGTAAAAATACAGATACCACACTAAAATGTTACTCAGGTAAAAGTCATCCAGTGAAATCCTACTCAGTTTTTGAGTATAGATTTGAATATAGCATCATAAGTTACAGTGCAGCACTAAAAGGAAAACAGTTATAAGAGGATAAGTGGATGTATGTACATTTTTAAAAAATAGGATGATTGTAGGCAGGGGCATCAGAAATTGATGGGGACGGGGGGAATAAATTCCCCCCCTTCTCAAACAATAAATAATTCAAAAAGGGGGCATCCTTATTTTGAGTCCGTCCATTACTGAGGCAGAGCATGAAGACGAAACCTAAATGAAGACTGTACTCCTACATCAGACAAACTCATTTTATCATATGGATCACTTATTTTTTAGGTATGTTTAGTTTAAAAATGTACCGTAAACTGCATTAGTCTTCTTTTAAGTGCTGAAATCTTTGTTTTAAAAATCTTTCTTACATCGCATCCTTTCGCAATTTCACAATGTGGCTATCGTATGTGTGTCTCCCACCCCCCCACCCCCGCCCCATCCACTGTGGAAAATTCGGTCCCCACCCAATGTAAAACTCTGTCCAATGCCGCTGATTGTAGGTAGGTGGAACCCACTGCAGCGCCAGTCATAATGTCAGTCTAGCTCTAGGCCTGTGCAATCAACATGTTATTGGTAATCAATGATATTTGATTTAATCAACTTATTCACATTTTGCATACGGAGTGGAAAAAGTTTATGAACCACTGCTTCAGATGGCCAATCATAATTAAATCAGCCCACTGATCAATGGTTTTCCACAGACTTAAAAAAATATATATATATGATCATCACCACCCACTGTTGTCCCTTTCTTACTTAAATAAAAAGCTCCCAAAACAGTGACCAGTGAATATATTTGGACACTCTGATAACCAGTCCAATGAAGTTCCACCTGAGTTTAAGTCTCACTCTGAAGGTCTGCTAGATACACCTGCCATGGTCTCACTAGCCATCGTGACTGGTGGGCAGTGGCCTGTGTCCAGTTACTTATTTGCACTTTGTCATGTGACCCATTATGACTTTGTTTTTTTCTTTAAACAATATTTTTTAATCTCAGTAATGGACTTAGATTAGAAAGTAATGAAATCAGTAATGCTTAAGTAAATATACTTAAAAAAACAATAAATTTACTCCTTTACTTTCCTCCCCTGCCCCCTCTCTCCCTACATCTCCACTTTCATGTTTGCCACCTCTCCTGTCCCTCCTGTTTCACATCTCATTGGTGCACAGCTTGCTGAGTCTGGTGTGAATGTCATCATCAACTGCACTGGGGTTAGGGCAGGTGAGCTGCAGCCTGACCCAGAGCTGATGCCAGGACGGGGGCAAATAATAAAGGTAGGTGGTGTGAAGGTTGTTAGAGATGGCTTGGCAGTGCTGAGTGGCGACCTGGAGAATGAGACGCATTACCCATGGTTATTCGCAGTTTGTTTTGTTCACCTAGGTGAATGCACCTTGGCTGAAGCATTTTATCCTCACACACAATTTTGCCAGAGGAGTTTATGAATCACCGTACATCATACCAGGGTAAGACAAATTACTGTGTTATGGATTATATACTCAGGAAAAAAAACTCTGTTTCTGCTTATGGTCCATAACATGGTGAATTTGTGTTGCTAAATTTCCCATAGTGTCTCCTGTTAAGCTAGTTTGAGAGGCCTGCAGATGTTCTAATCTTCATACCATTAGGAGTCACCTGGTGACTGTTGGTGGTGTTTTTCAACTGGGAAACTGGAGTGAGCAGAGCAATTCCACCGATCACAAGAAAATATGGGATGAAGCCTGCATTTTGGAGCCAAGCCTAAAGGTCAGATCCCATTTATAACCATTTTCAGGGTAGGTAACAGGGCTGGGTGATATTTATGGATGGGTGAAGTTTATGCAAAGAGTATATTTGTAGTTTTGGCCTTTATTTTTGAAGACCGCTGCAGTTCACCTTGGCATGCAGTCAGTCAACTTCTGGGCTAAATCCCGCATCCATTCCTGCATAATCAATGCTTGGAGTTTGTCAGAATTTGTGGGTTTTTGTTCATCCACCCACCTCTTTAAGATTGACCACAAGTTCTCAATGGGATTAAGGTCTGGGGAGTTTCCTGGCCATGGACCCAAGATGTTCATGTTTTATTCCCCAAGCCACTTAGTTATCACTTTTGCCTTATGCCTTATGGCATGGTGCTCCTTCATGCTGGAAAAGGCATTGTTCATCACCAAACTGTTCTTGGATGGTTGGGAGAAGCTAGATGAGGTGGCTTGGGCATCTGATTAGGATGCCTCCTGGACACCTCCCTGGTGAGGTGTTCCAGGCATGTCCCACTGGGAGGAAACCCCGGGAAAGACCAGGGAAATGCGGGAGGGACTATGTCTCTCGGCTGGCCTGGGAACACCTCGGGATTCCCCCGGAGGAGCTGGATGATGTGGCCGGGGAGAGGGAAGTCTGGGCTTCCCTGCTGAGACTGCTGCCCCTGCGACCTGACCTTGGATCAAGCGGGAGATGATGGATGGATGGATGGATGGATGGATGGATGGATGGATGGATGGATGGGAGAAGTTGCTCTCAGGATGTTTTGGTACCATTCTTTATTCATGGCTGTGTTCTTGGGCAGAACTGTGAGTGAGCCCACTCCCTTAGCTGAGAAGCAACCCCACACATGAATGGTCTCAGGATGCTTTACTGTTGGCATGACACAGGACTGATGGTAACGCTCACCTTTTCTTCTCCGGACAATCTCTTTTTTCTGGATGGCCCAAACAATCTGAAAGGTGATTCATCAGAGAAAATGACTTTACCCCAGTCCTCAGTAGTCCAATCCCTGTACCTTTTGCAGAATGTCAGTCTGTCCTTGATGTTTTTCTTGCAGAGAAGTGGCTTCTTTGTGTCCTTCTTCACACCAGGCCATCCTCCAAAAGTCTTCACTGTGTGTGCAGATGCGCTCACACCTGCCTGATGCCCTTCCTGAGCAAGCTCTGCACTGGTGGTACCCCGATCCCACAGCTGAATCAACTTTAGGAGACAGTCCTGGTGCTTGCTGGACTTTCTAATGCATCCTGAAGCCTTCTTCACAACAATTGAACCTTTCCCCTTCATCCAATAAATGCTTGATTTAGGTGCAATCTTATCAACAGCGATATCCTTGCTTGTGAGGCCCTTCTTGTGCCAAGTAATGATGGCTAAACATTTTTCCTTGCCATGGTAACCATGGTTAACAGAGAAAGAACAATGATTTCAAGCAGTACCAGCCTTTGCTGACTCAGCATCTCCGGCCTTGTCCTCGTCAACATTCTCACCTGTGTTAACGAGAGAATTACTGAAATGATGTCAGCGGGTCCTTTTGTGGCAAGGCTGAAATGCAGTGGAAATTGGTTTTTTGGGATTAAGTTGATTTTCATGGCAAAGAGGGACTTTGCAATTTAATTGCAATTCATTCCTCTTCATAACATTCTGGAATATATGCAAATTGCCATAATAAAAACTGAGGCAGCAGACTTTGTGAAAACCAATATTTGTGTAATTCTCAAAACTTTTGGCCACAGCTGTACATGGTTGATTGAGTTAGTGGAACATGCCATAGGCTACTGTTTTGGTGATTTATGAATCATGAGAAAGAGAAGGGCTCCCTCAGATGGAACTCCCGGCGAAGAAAGCGACAGCTCAGCATCCACAATTTAATTCAAAGTCCAACACAGATTTGTGCTGTGTACTGTACATTCTGCCAAAAACCCATGCCAGTTAAAACGGGAAGCACTTCAAACCCGTTTCACCACCTGAGGTATTACCATCTAGTAGAAAATGCGGAATGCAAGTGCTTACAGTGACAGACACCAGCAACTTCTGTTTCCGCTTTCAAGCTGAAGAGATAAGGGACAACGGAACCATCACGCCTACCCCCCAGTCCTCAGTGATTTAGTCTGGTGATACTGAACTGTGAAATATGAGACAAATTGCATCCTATACTAGTTCAGAATGAGATGCAGCATTTTACTTTTTAGTATGGGATGATCCTACAAAAATACAGGGCAGGTGGCAACTCTACCAGCAGTGTCAAGCCTATTCTTGGTAACAAAGCGCGAAGCAGTCCAACAAAAGCCCAACAACACCTGTCTGTTTCTTAGTGTTACCCCCATGACAAAAAAGGTAATTTTTGGGTGATTTATCTATTTAAATTAGATTTCAGGTTGCAGTTCATTCAAATAGTCTTTTTTCATGCTCTGAATTTGTTTAAGGGGAGTCCTATGGGAATTTTAAGTAAAAATGAAAAGAAATAATGACTTGAATTATATCATGATCATTATTAATATGGACTGATATGGGGAAAAAAACTGCGATAAAATATTTTGGCATATTGCGGAGCCTCAGTAGGTGATCATGGAATTGATTTTGTCACTCAGCATGCCACAGTGGTGGATCACTGGACAGGGCTGAGACCTGCCCGCAAGACAGTACGGCTGGAGAGGGAGACCATGCAGTTCGGACCCATGACCTGTGAGGTAAGCGCTGGTCATGAAGTGATATGCTGCATCTCATGCCATGTGCTTGCTGGGACAGACTCATCATGAAACAGAAAGTAAGGGAATGATAGATATTGCCTCTTTTCCTTGCCCCCACATAAATATACCCACTGACTGGCTCTTGCTCTAGGTGATCCACAACTATGGCCATGGTGGCTACGGTCTCACCATCCACCGAGGATGTGCCCTGGAGGTGGCCAGGCTGTTCGGGGAGATCCTAGATCAGGGAGCCAGGAAAGCGCACTCCAATCTTTAAGTCACTGCGGGCGACCATCTGCCTGGGTGTAGGTTAGCATCAAGAGGGCAGAACCACTGCTAGTCCCCAGGTCCACAGTCGTGATTTAAGGTGACATGGGGATCATCTTTTAGCAGGTCCGGTAACACTACTCCCATTCTTATCATCGTTATATAAACAGCCTTGAATATCACAATCTCATAATTATTTTAAATGCAAATAAGGTATGTATTCCTAATTTAGTAGTTTCATAGTTTTATACATATTTGTACAAATTTAAGGAGTAATATGAGCTATCTAAATTACATTTACTAAATGTTTAGTATCTTTTATGTAAAAGATACTAAAGTAATAAAGATACAAATCAAACAAAGTAAATGAGTGTCAATATCACTGAACAACTCAGATGCGTGTAATTTTGATTTTAATTTGCGGGCTTACAGACTGTGGTTGTGTCCATGTTAGATGTTTAAATTCCGCCTGTTTTTACCAAGGCCTTAGCACATGTTCATTCCCTCCTTTTTTCCTCTCCTTTTTAAAACAGAATTTATTGATGTATTTTACACATATACAGCCAGTGTAGTGGCAAGAATCAGTGTGCAGACAGTTGTGTGGCACTAAATCGCAAAGGCCGGCATGAAGGAAGTACAGAGGCGTGCTTAAGTCCTTATTCCCTCAACAAATGCTCAAAGAAATAAAACAAGTGAAGAACATTAACTGCCCCGGGTTGGACGGCAGTGCACAGTTGGCTCTGGTTTATGACGTGAAGCTGAGCTGTAAAACAACGCTGTGAGGGTGACGATTACGGGGAATTAAAAATAGGGCAATAAAATCCAATAACTGTTGAAAAAAGGTGTCTCACATGGACTATGGCCGTCGTCCTTATCTGAAGCAACACACCTGAAAGTCTCAAAGTGTAATGTCTGCGGGGAAAAGACAGTTTTCAGTCAGCGAAGCAGCTTCAGTTCCTCTGGACAGGTCTCTTTCCGGCATTACACTAAATCTGCTCACGCTACACTTTGCACAGACACTGAGAAAATGGAGGCCCCTGGTGGTGCTGATGACATCATCATGCTGATGCAGATTGGCCAGAGAAGACCGCTTTTTTAATATATATTTATGTATATACACTTTTTTTAAACTTTACCTGTTTTGATAGTTACTGGTGTCTAAAAGAAGCACATTTGATGCTATGTGCACCAGTTTGGACAGCTCTGGGACACCTCCCCCACCCCAGTTCAGAATTTGGCTGGTTTAACGTTAAACATTAGCCTCTCCAGCTCCTCTGTTCAGGCACTCCCAAACTCAGCTACCCTTTCCGACCTGGAGACTAAGGAAATATTAGCAATGTTTGGGATTGGCCTCATCATGGCAGCAACAACGGTGAAAGATTGAAAAGAAAAGAAAACTCGGGAGACTCTCACACACTGCAGATGATGTTACTCCTTGCCATACTAGTACCTATGTACACGCTCAAACTGACACCAGTAGGGTATAGGGTTACATCCCTCAAACATAACCTCACCCAGCTGCACCTGATCTTTAGAGTTACCCAGCCTCTGGCAATCCCCCCCTCCCCCCCCCCCCCAAAATCAGTCCTGGGATCCGGAGCTGGATCGTGGAATGCCCTCAGGGCTGTGGGCAGCTCGCCCCATCATCTCCTGACCCCATTCCCGGTGACTGGACTCCTGGAGACCTCGGCCCGTGGTCTCGATGGGCAGGGCGCAGGAGGCCACAGCGGATAACAGGCAGCAGCAGCAGTACACCGAGAGCGTCAGATACACCGATGACTCCAGCATCACCTGGGGAGGGGAGGGGGTCCGTAGTGATTGACTGAGCACGAGGGGGCACTCAGCACACAGGGAAGACAGACAATTTGCAGCTGAGCTCTAATGTGAAACTCTAAATCCCATTTGGGCTTTTACCCACAATAAAACTGATGAAGTGAACAGGGACTGAGTTAGCAACAATAAATGAATGAGATAAATGAGCAACAACCTGTGCAACAAATGGCGTGATGAGAGCGCCAACCCTGGCCATTCCACTGCTGGTTCCCAGCCCTAGTGCCCTGGTAGCAGTAGGGTACACCTGAATATAGAAGGGGATTGTGGATAATGTGGTTGTGTACACAGTACATGTTAATAACAAGCACTTCTTGAGGTATTCGGTGACTGTCAGTCCTATACATGCACATAAGAATACTGTTTTTTGGGGGAAGAAAAGATGACAGGAGAAAGGTCGAGGAATCCAACCATTGGCAACACAGCAAAGGACGCTGAGTTCATTCCTTACCAGTCCTGGCTAATCCCGGCTAAAGCTGTGAATGCTTCTTGTCACACAGACCAAAGGCATGTGTGGCTGGCTGACAGGGAAGGTTTATAATTAATATATACCCAGCTTGGGTGAGATGTATAAGTGAATTGAGGAAGTGCTTGGTGAGTGGTGACTTCACCTCTGGGGTGTAAACATACGCTGCCTGAAATCCTCCAGCGATGAACGCTCTGGCGATGAATATCAAGACCATAAGGGACATCCTGAGGAGAGAAATAAGCAGTTAGGATGTAGCACTGACACTCCAGCTTCAACGACGTGAAGCGCTTTCGGTGGAGGATTAACTCACCGTCCCACGCAGGCGTACAGGGGTAGTATGCACAGGGAGAACACCAGGAAGCAGAGAGCCATGGTTTTCTTCCTCCCGAGCCGATCGATCGCCCACAGGGTTACCAGCAATCCTGTGGGGAGAGACAGGCCACTGAACACCCCCCAAAGCCCCCAAGGGCTTCCAGAGCACTTCCACTCACAAGGCACCCAGACAAACACATTCACTCCCACATATATGTCTCCCTAAACTTCCTTAACTGCACATCACGAATGAATGTGGTTGCTGTAGGTCTCATGGTTCCTCTAATAACTCCACACAAACTGAGAAAGCGGATCCAGAAAATGAATGAATAGATGATTAGCACAGCCATCTATAAAATGACCTTCAATGAAAGTTTTTTTGTCTTTTATGTTCTCATGTATCTGGTACAATGCTTAAAACCAAAATGATAAAGCCCCCTGTTCTGCAGTCACCTGGGAATTCTGACAGGGTGGTCCACAGCAGGTCCTTGTAGTCGTAGAACGTCAGGTACTTACACTCCAGACTACATCTGGGCTCCATCTTGGTACCCTTGGACACTGAGAAGACACACAAAATTCAGTGTTGCCTACAATAAATTGTTGTTGGACTTTTGATAAAAGGCTCTTAGACTTTAACCAGTGGAACGGAACCACTAATCAACTAGAACGTTCATCTTCCCTGTGGAACTTCCCCAGTAGGGTGCTGAAAACTATGTTTGTGGATAGGAACAGGTATGGATAGAACAATGGGCAATCAGAAGAGTAATGGAAGAAGCAGTAACCTCCACAAGCATCTCCTGCTTGGAACAGTTCTGTGGTCAGCAGGACCAGGCCATAATATGAGAAGGCATTAGAGAACCTAGGAGAGATAGACAACATACAGTTCACTGATGACTTAGCAGTAAGAGCAACAATTTTTTCATGCTATACTGTGGACTAATTAGCTCGCTGTAGAACCTATTAGTAATATAGCTTTCATGATGACTTTTTCAAACCTTGCATTATTAATGCTTGCGTCTGTATGCTACAGAGGACATGCACAGCTTTCCACCCAGTTCCCAGGGGTGCTCAGGTCAGGTGACCACTCTCTCACTCACCAGATAAACCATAGCAGGATGGTGGTCCAGCGGAAGTGTGGAGAGAAGAGGTCCTGGATTTTACCGCGGTCCTCCTGAGAACACAACAGTTGCACAGAGATTGGGATTTACTGTAGCAGCATGATCACTACTTCTCTATACCAAGACCTCTTCAGTCTGCCATCATACCATTCATACCATGTTCATACCATGCTAAAGCTGTCAGAGACAGCAGTACCTACCGCGGGAGTTTACTGTTTTAATTACTACTGTGCACATACCACCCAATGCTAAGGCTAACTCAGCTATGGGCTACTTGCACAAAGGTATATGAAGCCAGCAGTACAAATATCTGTGGGTGATACATGTAAGGACCAAATTTAACCATGCTGACTTAAAAGTAATACAGCCCAGATTCATAAGCATGTAGACTGTGTTACTAGGGGAAAAACCATCACCCCACCTGGGCCAGTCAGACCATATATCCCTGTTCTTTTTATCAGTCTACAGGAAATGGCTCCTCCCACAATAAAGACCATCAGAACATGGGCTGAATGCGCCTCCTATTAAAGAACAGGTACAACATATTACCAACTATAAACCCAGAGACACAGCTGTGGACGGGGAGGTTTCATTGGTGGAGGAGCTAAACTGCTTCTTAGCTCGTTTTGAGTTGGAGTCACCAGACTATATTACATACACTTGCCTATAGCAGCCACATCCTTACAGTGGAGAAGCACAAAGTGAGGTGCATGCTGAGGGCAGTAAACCCCAGAAAGGCAGTGGGACCCAATGGTATCACTAGGAAGGTGCTGAAGGACTGCGCAGACCAGCTGGCAGGGGTATTCACAAAGTAAAGATCTTTGTGAAGACCCCTGTAACATGGAGTGAACCTGTCCTTAGCCCAGGCTACTGTCCCACCCTGTCTGAATTCTTCAACCATCATCCCCGTCCCAAAAACAACCCCTATCAGCAACTTGAATGACTTCCATCCAGTGGCTCTCACTCCAGTGATTATGAAGTATATCTATAAACTGTTCAGAAGCCGTATCATCAAAAGTCTTCCATCCACAATCCACCCGCACCAGTTTGCATACAACAGTTTGCCAGAGAACACCATACCCACAGCCCCCTTATAACTGACCAATCTGGAGCAGAAGGGGAGCTATGCCAGACTTCTCTTCATTGATTGGAGCTCTGCCTTCAACACAATCATCCCAGACAGGCTGGTATTCAAATTATATAACCTTGGTATCACACACCCCACTTGCCTCTGGATTAAAAACTGACTGTTCACAGAGAGCCAAAGTAGGCTCACACCTCGCCTCAGCATTCAGCCTCCACACCGGTTACCCACAGGGATGTGTGTTGAGCTCCCTACTGTATACTCTCTATACCCATGACTGGGGGGATAAGAGACCACATATAGGGACGAAGTGGCAAGACCTTTAACATGGTGCAGCAAGAAGAACCTGAACGTGAACACCACAAAACTAAAGAAATCATCGTGGACTTCAGGAGAGACAGATATTTCCCGCAGCCGATGCACCTCAAAAAGAACGAGTTAGCCGAGAAGTCGCTGGTGTTCCAATGAAAGTGTGTTGAATTACTGCATTCCTGTGTGGTTTGCCAGTTTCACTGCAGGAGAACAAAAATTATGCTACAGAGGGTCATTAACTCAGCTCAGACAATCATCGGCTGTTCCCTCCTGTCCCTAGAGGAGCTCTACAGGCCCCTCTGCTACAGAAAAGCCAGCAGCATCCTGAAGGACACATCACATTCAGCACATCACCTATTTGAAATGCTGCCCTCAGGCAGGCGGTATAGACCAATAACAGCTCCTACAAACAGACTGAAAAACAGCACATATCCCAGGGCCTTCACTGTTATAACGAACTGAAATGAATGATCATCCAATCTCTCCCTGTGCAAATCGGTTACTATGTGCAGTATTGCGCCTCCACTTAAATCAATGTCTGTCACATGTACATTACCTCATCTTGATGTACAATATAGTACACTGCAGTGCACTGTAGATACACTATATTGCCAAAAGTATTTTGACACTTGCCTTTACACACACACAAACTAATGACATCCCATTCTTAATACATAGGCTTTAATATGGAGTCGGCCCACCCTTTGCAGCTATAACAGCTTCAACTCTTCTGGGAAGGCTGTCCACAAGGTTTAGGGTTAGGGTTAGGGTTAGTGTGGGTTAGTGTGTTTATGGGAATTCTTGACCATTCTTCCAGGAGAGCATTTGTGAGGCACTGATGTTGGATGAGAAGGCCTGGCTCACAGTCTCCACTCTAATTCCTCCCAAAGGTGTTCTATCGGGTTGAGGGCAGGGCTCTGTGCAGGCCTCAGTGCAGACCAGTCAAATTCTTCCACACCAGACTCGCACATCCATGTCATTATGGACCTTGCTTTGTGCACCGGTGCACAGTCATGTTGGAACAGGAAGAGGCCATCCACAAACTGTTCTCACAAAGTTGGGAGCATGAAATTGTCAAAAATAGCTTACAAAACAGCAGTATTAAGAGTTCCTTTCACTGGAGCTAAGGGGCCAAGCCCAACCCCTGAAAAACAACCCGACACCATAATCCCTCCTCCAACAAACTTTACATTTGGCACAATGCAGTCAGGCAAATACCATCCTCCTAGCAACCAGCAAACCCAGACTCGTCCATCAGACTGCCAGACAGTGAAGCGTGATTCGTCACTCCAGAGAACACATCTCCACTGCACTGAGTCCAGTGGTGGCGTGCTTTACACCACTGCATCCGACGCTTTGCATTGCACTTGATGAAGTAAGGCTTGCATGCAGCTGGTCGGCAATGGAATCCCATTCCATGAAGTACTACATGCTGTTCCTGAGCTAATCTGAAGCCCACACAAAGATTGTAGGTCTGCAGCTATTGATTCTGCATACAGTTGGTGACACTGTGCGCCTCAGCATGTGTTGTTCCCACTCTGTGATTTTGCGTTGCCTACCACTTCATGGCTTAGTTGCTGTTGTCCCCAATTGCTTCTACTTTGTTATAAAACAACTTGATCGTGGAATATTTAGTAGTGAGGAAATTTTTATGAATGGACTTATTGCACAGGTGGCATCCTATCACGGTACTACGCTTGAATTCACTGAGCTCCTGAGAGTAACCCATTCTTTCGTAAATGTTTGTAGAAGCAGTCTGCATGTGTAGGTGCTTGATTTTATACAACTGTGGCTATGGAAGAGATTGGAACACCTGAATTTAATGATTTGGAGGGGTGTCCCAATGCTTTTGACAATATAGTGTAAATATGTACAGTAAACCCTCAGACTGCAAGCATAATTAGTTCTGGAAACGTGCTCGTAATCCAAAACACTCGTATATCAAAGCGAATTTTCCCATTAGAAATAATGGAAACTCAGATGATTCGTTCCACAACTCAAAAATATTCATATCAAAATGATTAATACAAAATATAAAGTAAAAATGCCTAAAATAAATGAACCTGCACAAGAATCATGGATGATGTGAGGGAGACGAGAGAGAGGAGAAGAGGAGGATTATTTTGTAGGACAACTTTCACTATAACTAACGGAATCACTGCTATCTGTTGACTCACTGGAATCTTTTTCTTTTTGTGCGACTTTAACAAGGAACCTATCCAATGGCAGCCGCTTTTGCCTCCTTTTTGATTTTGCAGAAATGTGGACAGTGCATTGTCATTAAATTCATCGATGGCACTGCTACACCCTTATTCGGGTGGGGCTTTTCTATTAAAGTTTGACTATATAAGTGAGGCACACTGACTGAGACCGAGCATGGGAAATGATCATCCACAATCCCGCAGCAAGAGAGAGAGAGAAGAACCATCAGCTTAGTTGTGATCATGTGACGCTCAGCAGACAAAGCGTATACATAATACTTGTATTGAAAGACCTCGCTCGTTTATCAAGTAAAAATTTATTTTAAATTTTTGTTCGTCTTGTAAAACACTCACAAACCAAGTTACTCGCAATCTGAGGTTTGACTGTTTGTTTGTTTGTTTGTTTATTTATTTTTACAGTGCATTTCATTTAGCTTTTTTAGTTCAATTTTTTATCTGCCATTTAAAATCATTTTGCACTGAAAGGGACTGCATCCAATTTCATTGTACTTGTACAATGATAATAAAGATTCTGATTCTGATTCTAATAACGGCCTCCACATAAGATGGCCTTCCTCTTGGCTCCGGAGCATGCCAGTATCCTGTGGAGGTGTGGTGTGCTCTACCTGTCTGG
This sequence comes from Brienomyrus brachyistius, assembly GCF_023856365.1. Classification (NCBI taxonomy): domain Eukaryota; kingdom Metazoa; phylum Chordata; class Actinopteri; order Osteoglossiformes; family Mormyridae; genus Brienomyrus; species Brienomyrus brachyistius. Next base: position 49,663,319 of record NC_064534.1, read on the forward strand.
CAACCACAAGCTTCCCCAGGGGCATGGGGGCACCGTTGTCCACAGCGATGCGCTTGAGCGTGGCCAGGGCCTTCTCCTGGCTGCCAGTCAGCACATCATAGCGGGCGCTCTCAGGTAGCCACTGGGACAAACGACACACACACATACACACAGAGGCTAGGTTAAAGAGCATGCCCCAACTTCATTGAGCTTCATTTTATGAGCATTAACCTGGATTAAAAAGATGCAGATGAGATTAAGAAATCGCCCGTTCAGATCCCTATAGATAATCCATTTTTTTGTACCAGAATCACAACTGATCAATCTGTTGTATTGTCTAATCTGTATGGGTGATGCACCAGATCCTTCATCTGAGTTATTTGTCCTGAACTGAAGTCATCTTTCACTTTTAGGACTAAATAGGACACTCAGCCTTCATCCTTTAATGCACACATAATCTAAACGGATTTGATTGCTGCTTTCACAACCAGGAATTACTGACAGACACAGCTGTGCGGTAACATGGAGTGAACAGGTGGTGTTACTGTTTCCAGATTTGTATAGTTTAAAAAGCTTTTAGGATAGGATGGATGGATGGATGGATGGATGGATGGGATCAAAATGGCATTTAATGTGAATCTCATTAGAAAGTCTATGACTGCATCATCAAATTAATGTATGCTTATGAATAACTATGTGTGCAATTAGAATAATGTGTGCAATTAGAAGGAAAATAAAAGCTAATAATGATGTATCAATATGAGCCACCAGCCATGGCTAGAAGTTGGCATCTGCTCCCAGTCCATGTGGTACTTACAAAGCATAGGATGGCGAAGATGATGAGGGGCACCGTAGACAGGGCAAGCAGCCAGCGCCAGCCGAGTGTGGGCATCACCAGGATAGCCAGCAGGACTTCAAACACCGTGCCTAGTGCCCAGAAAATCTGGGATGGGAAGGCGTTGGTACAGAATGAAAGGTCAAAGATCAGGAACAAAATGTAATCATGGTTGTAGCAACCCTCCCCCGACTGAGGAATACCTCGATGAGCAGGATGCAGGTTGCTCTGGATCGCATGGGGAGGAACTCCGCATACAGTGTTACCCTGCAGGAAAGGGCGACACACATCCCACAATGCATCAGTGCCAGATTGGGAGGCCGCCAGCCTGACATCCCGGCTGCCTCAGGAAGCCCACAGCCTGGCTCATCGCCAGAGCGATGCAGTCCTGTGCCGTCACGCGGCCCTCCTGCTGGCGCGTCCGCCGTCCAAAACAACACAATCTGCTGAGCTCTGTACTTTTTCTTGCTCCCGCTTACAAGGCACCGGGAAAATTAGCGTTTGGATCAGCAAGCAGGGTGACAAAATCATCTTCAAACTGGATGGTCTTTTTACAGTGTTAACTGTAATTAAAATTATAGTAACTGCACTCAGTTGAGTGAGTTATTAAAATTTCTTGTTGGGTAGTTCTTTCATACACTTTACAAGTTTATAGCCTGCTTATTGGAATGGACTGTCCATTTCTTAGTTAATAAGATACAGTACTGTGCAAAAGTTTAAGGCAGTCAAAATTTTTTTAAAGCTATTCATCCAGGTAGTAAATGTATACTTGCTCACAAAAAACATAATTTAGCATTAGAACAGATGCAAATTAACAGTAACACAATAAAAATACATAGATCATCACCTAATTGTGCCTGGATCGTTGGAAGAAGCTGCTCTAGGAGGACGTTTTGATACAAACAAACAAATTTATTTTTGTATAGCGCAGTATCACGACATTACATCGTCTCAAAGCGCTTTACAGCATCGTCACCCAAAGCTCCCCAGTGAGTAAGCCAAAGGCGGCAGTGGCAAGGAAAAACTCCCAAGAAGGAAGAAACCTTGGGAGGGACCAGACTCAAAGGGGGAGCCCAACCTCCAGGGGCCGGCAGAGAGAGTGAAATAGGAGAGATGGTTAAGTGCCAAGTCACACTGTCCAAATCATAAGATGTAGAAGATGACACAGGCAGAACCATACTTTATTCATAGCAGTGGTTTTGGGCAGGACTGTGAGATAGCACACTCCCTTGGCTGAGAAGCAACCCCACACATGGACAGTCTCAGGAGGCTTCACTGTTGGCACAGGATACATGGTAGCATTTTCTTCTCTGGACAGTCGATTTTCCAGATGTACCACGCAGTTCGCAGGGGGGCTTCACCAGAGGAAATAACTTTGCACCAATCTTCTGTTGTGCAGTGTTTGTACTTCAGAAGACTGGTGCACATTTATTTCCTCTGGTGAAGCCTCCCTCTGACATCTGCGTACTTCCCAGCATGATGGAGCACCATGTCATAAGGCAGAACAAATAATGAAGTGGCTCAGAGATCATATCATTGAAACTTTGGATCCGTGGCCAGGAAACACCCCAGATCTTGATCCCATTTAGAAGCCCATGGTCAGTCCGCAAAAAGCGGGTGGACAAGCAGAAGTCTACAAATTGCGATCAACTCCGAGGACTAATAAGTCGACCACCATCAGTCAGAATTTGGCTCAGAAGCTGACAGCCAGCATGCCAGTGCGAATGGCAGAAGTTACGAAGAAGGGTCAGTGCTATAAATATTGAGTCTTTGTATAAATTTTGATGTATTTGCCAATAAAAGCCTTTGAAACATAACTGTTTATAATTGTTCTTCAGCATGCCACAGAAAAACGTAAAAAATATCTAAAAATGCTGAAGCAACAAAGTTTGCAAAACAAAATCTGTGTCACTGCCAAAACTTTTGGCCATGACTATACAAACAAGCACACACACATACAGATTTGCAGCTAAAATGTAATTACAATGCTTCGATTAATGAGAGCTAATTACTTTGTCTTTATGCGAATTCCTAAAAAACGAGACACCCCCCACCACCTCAAGGGAGTGATGTCCTGTGACCAATAATTAGAGAATTTGTCGATTAATCCCGTCAGTTACTGTTGTGACACATGATTGGCCTTTGGAAGTACAATGAACAGTGATAAATGATGAGACTGGGTTCAATGGGATGCACTTACGACTGTGGGGCGCCACCAATGCCGAAACCCACAAGGGCCCGGAGGAAGAGGATCCAGCCGTAGACCGGGGCAAAGGCGCTGAGGAGGCCGTAGAATATAGTCCACAGCACGCTCATCTTCAAGCCCTGTCAGGCAAAAACACCATTGACGGACATAAACATGGATGCTAGGAGGAACTATCCACCTCCCACCCAAGTACATGTGCCATGACCACACCCATGAGGGGAGGGTCTCTTTCCTCGATTCACAGCCCTCCATATTGGTTGAGGCTACTGTAATATTTGCCAAGAAACAGATACTGCTATTGTTTTGTTAAGAATTGGTAACCAAGTGCATTTCAGTACATGAGATATTAACCAAGCATTCCAAGTATGGCTGCACGATATATTGTTTCAGCATCGTCATCGCGATGTATGTACATGCAATAGTCACATCGCAGGACGTGCAATGTCAAGTAACGCAAATTAAATTAAGCGGCGTGGACAACGCTTTTGGTGTTTTTGCTAAACTAACAAATGTCACACTGTTCCTATTCTTAAACAATCCACAAAAGTCTGTCTAATATGATTTAGTTCAATTTAAAGGTTTTGGGATACGGAGCCGACATGCAGCTTTGCAGGCACAGCTAACAAACATGTCGATCACAGAACGAAGCACCAATCACAAACATTTTCTTTCTTTTACTTTGGTGATGTAAAAAAGAGAATTTAAGTTTGAGAAACAATGGTCTTTTGTTGATAATAATTGCTTAGCACAAGTTTTATTTACTGCAATGTGTATTTACTTTTAAGTTGTATTTGCCATACGCGGAGCAGGGAAGCAGGTGAAGGGAGTCGGGTAAATGAGGGATTTATTAAGGGATCACACACTCAGGTAACACACAGCAACGTCAAGATGTTAATGACCGGACTGGGGAAATATACTCTAACGCGGACTTAAACACACAACAGCAATGACCCTGACTGGAAACAGCTGGTAACTCGGGGATTCCACACGGGGTAGATGAGGGGGCATGGTACACAAGAGGATCAGCACGATCGGGGGGTGACAGTATTTTACTTTAAGTTATGTTCACTATGGCTATAAAAAAGGTTTAACTGGACAATAAAATGTTCTGTTTGACCTATTTTGTCACTCATTGTCATGTTAACTCCCACATGCGATAAGCCTCCTTAGTTTAATGCTCATGCTCTGTTTAGTACTGATAACTTAATCATTGCATTATATTTGGACAAAATCAGCTCAATCTTTCTGGAATGATTAATTATACCAATAGAGCTACTGAACTAATTAGATTTTTTTAAATCCTAATATCGCAATATATATCGCAGAAAGAATAAATACTGCAATGTGATTTTTTCCCCCAATATCGTGCAGCCCTAATTCCAAGGCAGACACCAAGGGGGTCCGCATGGTCCACAGATCCCGTCCTGGGACTGTGAGCATGCTCACTGACCTCCTTTAACTGATTTTGTGCTGCTGCAACAGCATAAATAATACTAACAACACAGAATCTCATTCATGGTTCTGAGGTTTATTGACCTAAAACCACACCTTTGCGGACCTGCCCACACACCGAATCTCTGCACTCACTGTTTTTCTGCCATACTTGTCCGATAAGTTCCCCCAGAGCGAGGAGCTGATCATCATCCCGATGAACACAACCTGGCCAAGGGCAGAGAGACAAGCGCCTTACACTTCCTGGTCACAAAATTTGCACATTAAAGGCAGCAGTACATGAAGAACCTCACTGGGCCTCATAGATGAGCTTCTTAGTATTGGTGATATTCGGCTCATGTCCTTTGTGTATTAATTACAATGATGCACTAAGCCAGCTGCCTTGACCAATAAAATGCTATAAATACCTACAGGATACATCACTGGGAATAAAAGGTATGAAAAGTAAAAGCTACTGCTTCAGGACTATAGGTCTACCTCATTAATCATTACTCTAACAGCCTAAACTCCTATTTAGCCAAAGTGTGTACAAGTTTTGCAGCATATTAACCACAGTACAAAAGCCCAATCTGGATAAACTAACATAATGACTTCAAAAGACTTATTGAGTGAACTGAAGGCCTAGATGTGCTGTGGATCAGAGGAAAAAAAAAAACACATGTTGCCACCTGCTGGCCGGAGGTAGGAACAGCATTGACTGCAACTGTGTTTGCCACTCTCTATGCCATACCGAAGTCAGCAAAGCCACTTTCCAGCTGGGCAGCCTCCATTCGCAGTGCAGCTGTGGTGCCAGGATGCTGAGGATCATCATCTCCATGGCGTCGGCCATCTAAATACAAGCACGAGAGCAAGCAGTAAAAAACACTTATAATTAATATTTGTTCAACCCATTGATTTGGTTTAATTTTCCTTCCAAATGTGTTTTCTTCTCTTTGTTGTCTTATTTTTTCCCACTCGTTCTTTTGTTTCCTTGATTTTATGTCAAGCTTTTCAAGTTTTACGAAAGAGACTATAATGAACGCTGATTCTACTCGATAAAGGAGACTGAGCTGCATTCAGCCATATTGTACCGTTCCGCATATATTCGTTTTGGTGCTAGAGGAAAAACTAACTATAAATTATGATTGTTGATCGGCGGTGGTTACACCAGAACAACTGCTCATTAGTTCAATTGGATTCAAGTGCAATCAATTAATGAGTCCTGGGGGGACGTGTGCATAAGGCAGTGTACGTCATGCGCTAAAAGCACTGGCAGCTTTGGTTTTTCTTCCATCAGTTAATGAAGCCCCCCCCCCCCCAAACCTCTGTGGTACACTGTGTAATTCCCACACCAGATTCACAGTGAGAATATTGGCCCCCATCTCCATCCCGCCATGCTGTCTCACCCATGACAGCCCAGTGAGAATAGAGAGTTTCCACTGGAACTTCCCAAAACCAATGGCCTCGACTGCATCTTCCACCATGAAGGTGTCTGTGAGGAGAGAGACAGCGAACCGTCATTCCCTCCCTTTCACAAGATCCATTCTGTGCTTTGTGGTGTCAAAACTGAACTTTATGCTAACAGGTTTATTACAAATGACTAATTAGCTAATAGTAGTGAGAGGCTGTTTAACAGAGGTCTAATTTGCACTGTAATAGTTCTTTATACAGTAGGTACAGAAATTTCCAGAAAATTTCAACAGCAATGTTCCTCTAGAGATACAATATTATGCAATGGATTGAACCATTGCTGAAGGGCGGGGAACTACCATCAGTGGGGTTGGCGAACTCCCGGGGTACGGCAGTGGTGTCTCCCAGCTCTACGGACTCCAGGTTGGTACGCACACCCTCAAACTGGACCTCGTGCTCCCGGCCGCCCCCCTCATCTTCTGAACGTGCACTCTCTCCAGTGCGACGGAATTTGACCACCCTGAGGGGCAGGAACAACACATCTCTTAGCCTTGACTGTAGTTCCTTCCATACAGGAAGACGTTACATACCATGAATTTAACAGGAGATCTGGAAGAAGGTCAAGGTCAAAGTCACCTTCGGGAGTGAAATACAGTGACTCACTGTCCTCTTTGAAGGAGTTGGGTAGAACACTGCTTTGTGATACCAGAAAACATTGGCCAACACCCTAGTAATTTCTGCTCAGCGTAAGTATATCCACGCCCTTCCTCTGGTACAAAAATGTAGCCAGTGTTGTTTCATGGTGCCTGAAAATTCAATAGCACAGAAATAGCTGACATTTCAGTGAAGAGGAAAATGTAGTAATTGAATACAAAACAAGCCTTGCTTTTATTTTCCAACCTTGTATCTTTAAGGAGCCAGTTTACCTCAAGGAAACTGACCTGTGATGATTGGTTGTTGTGAAAACTAAGTTTGGTTTATGAGAGAGAACTCTTGTTGCCTAAGTGATATGTCAGGTTCATGCCCCACTGTCGTAAACCAGTTGGGGAAGATAGTATACAGGATAGAAATATGGATCTCAAGTAGCTTTTTACAAGCATCAGAGAAGTAAATTCAGCCCTGTCTCTGCATACAGAACCTCACTCTGTCTGTGTACAAAACAGATGGGTCACATTTTTTAAAGCTAGTTTACCAGAACATAACTGATAAGACTCCTAACTAGCACAACAGAAGGTTGCAAACATTTTCAGACCTGCACACCCAGCCTGCAGACCCCAGCCTGCACACTCCAACCAGCACACCCCAGCTTATACACTCCAGACAGAACACCTCCATATGGCCAGGCCTACTGCTGTCGGCCCTTACCTCTTCGGCTTGCAAGCTTCTCAGGACTGACAGAACTTTGGCAGCTGACTGCCAGGTATGTAGCTGAGGTAGCTAAGAAGGACTCACAGTGGATCTCTAGAGACAGAGCTGAGGGACTAACGAAGATCATGTGATCAGTAAAACACAGAACTGAACCAAAAACTAGGGAAAAAAAACATGTTGGAAACCAAATAAATCTAACGAATCCAAATAGCAGAATTCTTAAAACTAGGAGGCGAAACCAAGACAACAGATCATCAAGAAAAGGAAAAACCAAACCTTACATTAGCATACGGTTAACACGGGTTTAAATGCGTTAATTGTGAGTATGGGTAACTATATACTGAAATAATACAGAAGTGGGTGTGGTCATGGGGAACAACTATTCCTGTGATTGGTAACTAGTCATTCTGATACTGGACTAACTGAGCTAGCAAGCACAGATTCAGATATTAGAATGATTTCTGTGCTTTGTTTGGAAACATATTGAAAAACAACATCTGTACATGCAGTACAGGCAGCCTCTCTAGCCAAAGTGCAAAAAAGGTGACAAAAAGCACAAACAGTGTAACGTATCACAAGCATATTCCTCACTCTCTCAGAAATGGAGTTTTGGCGAGTTTTTACCTGAAACAACAATTCACTGAGTGTTTCATAGCACAGTGTCTCCACTTCATGCACCATTGCAAGTAAAATATGTTAAATATCAGATAACTTTATGTAGTAAAGTTGAGAGTTCCACTTGAGATTATGTTAATATTATCTATGGCACCTCAAAAAAAGATTTAAAAGGGAAGAGTAAACCTTCTTCAATGCAAAGTAATATAATTACCACAAATCCCTTTCCTAAGCTACCTGCCAGCCCAACATACAATTATTACTAGTATTCATGACAAATTAAGAATGGGGGGGAAATCACACATTTCTAGATTCATTGATCGCACAATAAATTCCTTTAGGAGCTACCAGGGTTCTTGGATAACCATTAAACCAGAGCTAAACATCTTGACAGTCATATCTTATTTTTATAAAGAAAACATAAATAACTTTAGTAGAAAAGGCGTTTAGGGGAACCCAACCTTGTATGTAATCCATCCATTTTCTGTAAGTGATTGTCTTATTCAGGGTCACGGAGGGTCTGGAACCTATCCCAGAGGGCTAAAAGGCAGGGGACAACCCAGGACGGGAGCACCAACACATCACACTGCTCACTCACACCCCATTCCCTCACACATGCACACCTATGGGCAATTTGGTAACTCTAATTAGCCTCAACGGGTCTTTGGACTATCAGGGGAAACTGGAGAAACCCGGAGAAACCCCAGAACCACACGGGGAGAACATGCAAACTCCACACACACGGAACCCAGAAGTGTGAAGCAACATTGCTAAATACTGCAACACCGCGCCACCCCTTGTATGTAATCTTCCTTTGCAATTTCAGTATGGTTAAGATCAAACAATGACTTTGTATTCACAGTCACTCCTCTCAGAGGCTCACAGACCGGCGCTGGTCTCACCAGAGATGAGAGCATGTCTGAAAAGCGAGCGAGGACAACAAGGCTGTGGGTGTGTAATGTGCCTCACCTCCCTGATAATGTACGTCCAAATGACGTCTTAATTACTACATTCAGAGTGTTAAATTCGGGGGGTGTTCAGTCGATAGCTAAACACAGCTGCAATCTAACAAAGAAATCCTGTAAATAACCGAAGCTTACTTTGGTAAAGCATTTCATGAAGCAAATATTTGGGGCACTTATCCCGAGGCAGCTGTATTGGTAGAAATAAATCCCAGATTTAACATAAACTGCAGCCATGATGAGAATACACATCTCCTTTGTGAAATATCGTACTTAACTCTGAGATGGACTATAAGTACTCTGAAATTATTTAGCAGGCGACAGCGGTGTTTGTTAAAATATATGTAAAGGTTTTATCCTAAAGAATGAGGAATAAGGAATCCAGAAAGCAATTTCTGAACTGCCATTTTCTCGTGAAATGAGTCCAGGCAGAGCCAGATTGGCCAGAAAATGACTCTCAGACATGGTGATGAGAAAATGTGCTGCATCCTTTAGGTCCAGGGCACCTTCACAGTTTTCCCTGTGACTCTTATTTGGTTTTCTTGTCATACGGTGGCCAGGCTGACTGCCAAGCAATTGCACTATAGGAGGGACAACATTTCCTGTTAAAGAACTGCCAAGGTACATACGCCTTTGGGGACTCCGCAGAAAGTGGTGCCACCCTTTCATGCAGAAGTGAAAGTGGGTAAATTTCCTCCCAAAAGAACTTAACTTGTATGTTTGATCCCTTATATGATGCTCCAAGCAAATTATTTTCATTTTTCTACTTCTACTAACATTTCATACAGGCAGTTTACCATGCTCTGTTAAAGGTGCTTTGAGCTTAATATAGCGAATTCACTATAGAAGAATTAGTAACATGGACTTGAGGGGGCACAAATAATGTAGCAGTACACTGTCGATGTACTAATTAATGAAAAAAGTGTTCGTTCATCATTAATCAATCATAACGGTTCATGTTTTTTTCATGCAGTTACTATATTTGTTCGTGATTTGTACTTGAGTAGTAACTGAGTTACTAAGTTATTTGAGCCCCTCAAGTAACGTGTTACCGGAAAATTTTAGTCGTGATCATTAAGTCAAATCCTAACATTTATGCACACAATGACAATTTTCATCCATCCATCCACTGTCCAAACCGCTTATCCTACTGAGTCGCGGGGGGTCCGGAGCCTATCCCGGAAGCAATGGGCACGAGGCAGGGAACAACCCAGGATGGGGGGCCAGCCCATCGCAGGGCACACTCACACACCATCCACTCACACATGCACACCTATGGGCAATTTAGCAACTCCAATTAGCCTCAGCATGTTTTTGGACTGTGGGGGGAAACCGGAGCACCCGGAGGAAACACAATGACAATTTTCTTTATCTAAATGATTATGCGCACCCCTATCTCTGTATCGTCTCACTTTCTGAAAGAAAAAGCAAGTCTTTCCATTAAAGATCGCAGAATGTAAACAGAACCGTAACGGGAAAACTGGAGGTCATTTTCATTGTCACCACTGGGGTCAGGAAATATTTTTGTTGAGACTACTATGTCGTTTTTAATAAGGCTCATATACGGAATAAAGTCAATATACTTTTGTAAGCATTTCCTTTATTTTACAACTTTATTTTATGCTTGTATTATTTAGTAAATCCCATAGAATCACCCATCGATTGTTTAGTTGTTTACATGGGAATTCAAATGGATTATTCGTTTTACTTTGCAGCAAAAATCAGAAAGTATCATAATGATCCATCTGTCCACAGCCCGTTATCTGGTGCACTTGAAGAGCCCACGAAGAGAGCAGACGAACCTGTACGCATGAGTCATCTGTGGTGAAGTGAAGAACACTAAGGAGTCTATAGGTTTCCGGCATTTGGGTTTCAGCTGCTACGGCAGGTACAAGTACAACATGAATGAGCCTGCGTGGGTGAAACTGACTGCTAGATGATATAATCAACAAAAGTGAAATCGATGAAAGTAAGAGCAGAAGCTTCTGCAGCATTTACAGGATAACTAAACAAGTAACGGAGTTTGAATGATTTTTCCGTATATGCAGATCTTGCAATTGTACGAAAGATGCAACAAAAATGTCCAAAACGCAAATTAACCTTTTAAACTTGATGGATAAATACACCCAAAACAATGGGTAAACGATAACACATTACTAGACGCCCTCTCAAGGAATCGGTTTAAATGATCCCATAATATTTTCATTTCAAACAACACTCTTTTTGGTCGTATATTAAAGGCATTTCAGAAATGTTACTCCTAGCATGAACAATCAGGCAAAACAAAGGAGGCGTATATAGATAGCATGAACACAGGGAACAGGAAAGCAAGCAGTGCGTTTGGTGAAAGGGGGGCCCGATTAAAATAATGAGAAATTACGGTTGCATGCAATGGGCGCTTTTGAGGACTTACGGAAGCTGTCTCAGCTGGAACAGATCATCGTCCATTGTGGCACTGTGTGGTTGTTTGTGCGGCTTTTTCCGGGGCTTTGTCTCATTGCCGTTACATTGTTGCCAAAGAGAGCGACGTTTTCAGCACCACGGGCTTGCAGACAGCGACTGGCTGCGATTGTCAATGGAGATCGGGGCGGCAGAGGGGCGGCGTTAGCAGTTCTGCTTCCCGTGTCGTGTCTCTGGCGACGGCAGTCAGCGGCGATCCCGACCGCGGAGGGGTCACAGCCGTCACAGCGTTTAATTGCGATGAATCCCGCCTATCCTTATTTACCCTGAGGCTGGTTTCATACATGACCTATGCGAACAGACGCACCACGTAATGCATCATGCAGAAATTAATTTACAAGCGACTGTGATTAACAGATTTTTCTATTATACATTCATATTAATATTAATAAAGCGAATGTTTTCTCAACAGTGCACAGCCATGCGAAAATAAAACGTGCATGAGCTGAAACTGAAGCAAAGGACAGCAAGACCTGGTAAAGCAGATTTAGGCACTGTGTTCTGAAAACTATATATATATATATATATATAAACACTATATATGTGAATTCCATGCTGTATAGGTATATGCCACATAACCACATGAACAGTATATTATATAAATTATTAATTTATATTATATAAATTATGCCCACCAGATTGCGAATACATTATCACATTACACAAATACATTAATCTTTTGAAAATAGGTGTCATGTAGACCTAAATGGTGCTTAGTTTGGTTCAGTTGTGTTCTGTTTACTGGTAATGACCCTGTGGAAGCCAACCAACACACTGAGTGTTTAGCTAGATTACATAAGGCAGATCGTGTTACGCATATTATGATCTAAGGGCTCTGGTGTACATGCTCCCTGAGGTTGAAAGACATGCTCTCTTCCTCTCTATCTCTCTCTCGCATTCTGTTTTCCTGACACTCACAGACAGTCACCACTTTGTCATGCCAGACCAGAGGGATAAAATTCCAGAAATCTGAGTCAGGATTGTACTGGCTTTATCGGAGACGCATGAAAGTTGGTAAGATATCTGTTGTCGGCAAAAGAAATTGTACAATTTGACAAAACAAAACATGTATTCAGTGGTCAGAATTGAAATATAATGGAAATTCATCTGTAATTAAAAGGCTCTCCAGTTAGACCATATTATGGTATTATGAAATGAATGCTCCCGGTTCAGTAAATAAACTCCAACAAATAAACATTTTAGATACAGATTGAAAGCCTGATTTGCCAATAATACTAATCTTTGTCAAAAAGGGAAAAAGTCAAGTAAAAAGAAAACTGTGGCCGAAAATATTGCACTTTTTGCAAATAGCTCACAATTTTCTCTGAAAACAAGTTGAAATTGATCTAAGTATTTGGACTCCACAATTTCATATTTCCCATGCAAACCTGACCAGGATAAGTGCTTAGAAGATGGATGAATAGAATCCTGCATTTCTGTCATTACATGCGGAACAGAGGAAGTGGGAACAGAGGCAGCGGGTAAATAAAAAGAGTTTTATTACACTAAGGAGAGCCAAACTGAAAAGAAACAGGGTCACTGTAGATTAAAACTGGGGAAGCGGGAAAAGACAGGATAGGAGCAACATTGGATAGTAATACTAATGACTATTACAGTAAAGACAGGACTGGGAAGCACAAATGAAGATGAGAGGCAAATAGGAGACAGTTGGGGATGATTAACACAGTGGCAGAAAGGAGAGGCGAGGTAGGCAGGAATGTGCGTGGCAGGCAGTTATGTGTGTGGCAGGCAGGAATGTGTGTGGCAGGCAGGAATGTGTGTGGCAGGCAGTAATGTGTGTGGCAGGCAGTAATGTGTGTGGCAGGCAGTTATGTGTGTGGCAGGCAGAAATGTGTGTGGCAGGCAGTTATGTGTGTGGCAGGCAGGAATGTGTGTGGCAGGCAGGACGGGCAAAATGTGACCATTTCTCCATCAATACTGAATCTGATAAAGTAGTTAATGTATCCTTTTAAACTAAAAAACAACAAAAAAAAAATTATTAATACAATTATTGACATGCTGGACCTAATATTTGGTGTCACAGTAAATGTTTGGGATAACTAAAATCAGGCATTTCTATAGCAGCCAATGAGTTTCCTGCTTCTCTATCCTGGAAGTTTAGCTAATCTTTACTGTGCAAACTGCTCTACTTAATTTTATATTTCTATATACACAGAGGTGGTGTGCTTCACCGGAGGCTTAAATTTGGTCTCATACATCCAAAGAACATTCGCCCAGAGGGTGTTTTCCAAGGTCAGGTGTGTTTTGGTGAAATGCAGACAGGCTTTCCTATGCCTCTCACCCAGAAGTGTGGTCCTCCTCAGTCTCTTACCACAGTGTTTCCCAACCCGGTCCTTGGGGATCGCCAAGCGATCCATGTTTTTGCTCCCTCCCAGCTTCCTGCCAGACAGTCCACAGTTGGAGATGGGTAGTGTAGGTTAAAACTATTGTAACTTATGTCTGAAGGTCAACTTGAATCTCCATGGTAGTTCATTGAAGTCTTTTTTCTACCATGTAGACAATTATTCTTTGATCATGTTTGTTCTTGCAGTAATTTGCAAGGAACTTGGCTATGGTTCTGTTCCTCCATAACCTCACAGACAGTGGAAACAGAGACTGACTCTCCGGAGTTGGCTTCATAGCCCTGAGATTGTCCATGGTAAATTATTTGAAGGAATTGCATGGGTGCCAGTACTTTGGACACAACTGTAAATATATGAGAGAAATCCATCTGCGTTTTAAATGATTCCATCCGTCCAGTTCAGTTTTGCAGAGATTTCATTTATTGTGCATTTTAAACTGTTAACTGCAGTTGTCACTGTAATGTAATAATGGCATATAAGTAAGGAAGACAATTTTAATTTTTAGGTTCACGTAGACTTCTTGGTTGAGGTTTCTCCTTTGTTTTTGGGGTATAAAAGAAAGTCTGTATGTAATCTGAAAAATTAACCAAATGAAGGAATACCGTTTTAATGTGACTGAGGTTGCTATTTGTAAGAGGCTCCACATCACACTTTCAGTAGTAAACCATTTAAAAAAATAAAACAAATCACAATAAAACATTAATGCAGCTAGGCAGAGCTTACAATGAATGCCCAGGTATAAATATGAGAATTATTGTTATTCTAAAGTAAATAATAAATATGACTACATGACAGATGTCCTGATGTCTCTTCCCTGGCATCCCACTCACCTTAGACTGAGCTAAAAGATTCTTTTGCTTATTTGTAAGATATTGAAAGGTCAGAGCCCTGCTTATCCAGCTGAGCTGATTAATATGTATAAGCCAATAGGATGCAGACCTTCTTGTAAGCTCCACAATAAAGAAAAAACTCCTGGCTGTGAAGCCTGGAGTAATTATAAAGAATGTTTCCCTTTAGTCTCAGTATTTAAGTGTAAAATGAATATTGTAAGATGGGGGAGGGTGGATAGTAATATCTTAGGGATGGTACTTTGCTCCGTGTAATCAGAAAGATTACTGGTTCAAACCATAGTTGGCACCTTGATTTCACAATTGGGTCTTTGAGGAAGGTACATGACCCCAAATTCTCCAGGGACTGTGATGGCTGCCCTGCCAGCCACACACCCATCAAAGTAATACCTACACATTCTTTACCCAGTTCATTTTCATTTCTGTAGGTATTAATTCTTTTAGGTTTGTTTCTTTTGCAGTACAGTCAGGTCAGGTCAAGTCAGGCAGCAGACACCCACCAAATGAGAAAACACCTCAGGAGGTTGGCAACCCCCCTGGTCGGCACGCAGTCCAGTCCCACCCTCCAGAAATGGCCCCTTATCTGCCAGAGCCAGGTGTTACATGGGCATCCCTTTGGCCTGTCCAACCACTGGGATCCTCAGCGATGAGAAGCTTGCGAGCCAGATCACCCTCAGGGAATCGCACCACATGGCCATAGTGCCGTAACTGACACTCCCTCACAATGCAAGTAATGTGCCTCATTTGGGATTCCCTGAGCAACCACCTAGCAGTACCCAAGGATTCTTCGAAGAGACACAATACTGAAGGAGTCCAGTTTTTGTCTCAGGTCACTGGATAGCATCCATGTCTCGTAGCCACATGGCAAAACAAGGAGCACCAGGACTCTAAAGACTTGGACCTTGGATCCTCTTACGAAGATATCAGGAATGGTTCACACCCCTTCCCAGTGACCTCTTGACCCCCCATGCTCTCCCAATCCGTCTACTGACTTCATAGAAAGTTTCACCAGAGACATCAATGTTGCTGCCGAGATAAGTGAACCTCTCAACACGGTCAGCATTCTCTTCACAGACAGATACACTGTTGATAGCTGTGCCCAACACCTCATTAAAGACCTGAATCTTGTTTTTGATACAGGACACATGCAAACCCAGACACTCAGATTCCCCACTCAGTCTCTCAAGAGCACAAGATCGGTGAATCTTTCTTCACTAACAGATACCCCACAGCCGCTGGATCCCACGACTCTGCCCAACACCCAGTCCATGCAAGCATTGAACAAATTGGAACAAGAACACACCCCTGACAAATTCCAGAATCAACAGGAAAGAAGACAGAGGTTCTGCTTCCACTCTGCACAGCACTCACAGTACTGGTGTAGAGGCCGGTCATGATGTCTAACAACTTTGGGGCAATCTTGTGAAGTCTCAGCATGTCCCAAAGGGCAACTCGATCAACTGAGTCGAACGTTTTACAAAGATTGACAACAACTGCAAAGAAATTTGCCCAATGTTTGCGTTTCCGCTCGATGAGAATCCTCAGTGCCGGAATGCTGTCAATGCTAGACTTCTTAGGCTTAAAACCAGACTGTTCTGGTCACTGGTAGGCGAGCAAATGATCATGGATCCTACTGAGGATGACCCTAGCAAGGACCATACCTGGCATTTAGAGCTGTGTTATTCCCGTGGAGTTGCTGCAATCCAGGCGATCACCCTTCCCTTTCCAAACAGGGACAACAAGTCCCATCTACCAAGTCAGTTGACTGGAAACAAAGATTGTTTGCTGTGCCAGGAGGACAGCCTTACCACCGGCCTAGAGATATTTACCTGGACAACAGAGTTACCTGTGACCTTCCCTACCCTCAACCGGGCACTTCTATAGGCCCTGCAGTTCTGTAGGAGCCTCCAGGGTCTGTCCATATGGATGTGATTCATCTCTTGCACCGCACCACCAGAATTGCAGTACTAAGTCCAACAATGGGGTTCAGGATCCAGTGACCCGCAGCCCCCGGCATTTTGCAAAGTCAAGTAACATGGATCCACTTTCACCACGATCGACAGATGTGTGGGGACCGAAACAATCCTCAGAGCCAGCCCTGTCATTTCAGTGGTCCCGTGACCAGAGGAGGGTCACCTTGTAGGCACCCATCAACCACCAAGAAAAGTTGCAAATAAAATGTCTCCCTCATTGAGACATTACTCACCACAGTTGGAGTATACACTGAAACAACAGACAAGACACCCAGAGAGTGCTGTTACACTGACACCATCAGGAGGAGCCAATCTGCCACACCAACACCTACTTCATGAGTATGACAGCCATCAGAGCAAGCAGACCAATAATAGGTGTACCCGCCTACTGAAATTTGACCACTTCCAAATCTGTGTACCTTAGAGAGTGTTGCCACTGAAATGTGGAGTTTTTGAAGCTCCTCCAACAGCAGAGGAAGATGGTCATCATGGATGAGCCACCTGAAATTAACACCCCCACCTCAGCACCATCTATCTACAACAAGACTAACCTCAATGACTCTGCGGCAGTTTCATTTCTTCTGGGGCTGAGGCTCCAAAGGGCTTTCTTCCTTCCCCTTTATCATGCATGCAGCCTTCCTGTGGGTGGCTGCAGCAGAGCTACTCCCGTGGAGAGCAGAAAAAGACCCTTGTGCTTTGTAGAAGCAGAGTGACGTTTCTATGATAGCTGGAGTGCCAATCCTGCCACCAACCCCCAAATTTTTTCATGCAAATTTGAGGACCACTTGCAAGGCCAGATGTAGTTTAATGTCATACCCTGGAGAATCAAAACACAATATTGTTTGTTTGTTAGCCTTTACTTTATTAACGCATTGGTTTCTGGATGAAGTACAAACATTTAATTTCCTTTGTAATGTCATTTATTTGATTCATGATTTGTCATTAGTTATTTGATTAGTTATTAGGGATTAGTTTGTTATTAGTTATTTTATTATTTGATTAGTTATTTCTTTTTTCTTATGAGACAACTTATTTTTTTGCTTTTGCAAAGTCTTGTTCCTGGTGAAATGGGGCAAATCTTGTTCAGAAAGCAGGACATTGGAATGATGCACAAAGCAGTCATAACATAGGGGTGGGAGTTTTAATAAAATTCTTTTCCTTAATATTCATCTTTTCATTTGGGTTAGTATTTTGATTTAATTATTGATTTTCTCACTGTCCCGTTGAGTTGAATTTAATACTGTGGTTAATCATTGTGTGTGGTCTTTCCCTTTGTGTCTACTGGATTACATGTTTAAATGTAAATCTCAGACTGATGTCAGATGACAGACTCATTCAGTCATGTGAGCCTGTTATAACCAATAGAGACCACTGTTTAGTTCCTCGACCCCAGGACTCACGCCTAGATCTCATTCCTGGATCTGCACAATGATGCCTTTCACTAGTCCTGAGAGGTGATGTGCTTCCCTTTGTACTTCCCTCATGCTGGAGCTTAGACAGCTGTTTTTTGTGTTAAATCTGCAGTCTTTAGTACTTCCCCCATCCTATGTCAAGCCTATCTCTCAAGAAAGATGCCTAATTTGCTTCCTTAAATTGCTCTGCTTTCAAATAAATGTGTGCGGTCACCAACATTAAATTAATATGAATAATTTATTGCCTGGACTGATATCCAATTCAGGGTATAGCCAAGCCTTGTGCCCAAAGCTGACTGGGATAGGTTCCAGGCCCCCTTGCGACCTTGATCAATATAAGTGGTGAGTTGGGTGGATGGAATTTATTGACTTGGGCTAAATAGGGTGCAGTAGATATTTTGGATACAACTTAAGTTCCTCTTACATTTTATTAATACAGTTTTTTTTGCATCTGTTTTACTTGTCAGGCACATTTTCCAATACTTCATGTCAGGAACCAGGAAACTATAGTATGTGTAATCTTCACCACAAACCAAACATTCTGTGAATGCTTTCGGGCATTTTTTGCAGAGTATAAGTATCACAAATTGCATTAGCATAAAAATATGTTGTCACTGTGAAATTTACATTTCATGTAGTGAAATAGTTTTTGGAAAAGTTATAGTACAAACCATTTCAAATTAATGTTCATAAATGTTGTAAAATCAAGCTTCAGTTTATGTGGAATTAGAGAAATCAGTATTAGTTATATAAGCAGCAATGCAGACACCACCAATGATCATACAGTATGTATGCAATCTCTTGGCTGTTTGACATTCAAATATATCTTAGTGACTTACTCTGCAGATGTTGACAGAACTAGTGTGTTCATATTCCATTGAGTGGTCTGAAGAGCAGAGACAACATATTTCATCTTCCTTAACCTTTCCAACCACCTCAATTTCTGTTTTCAATAAGGGAGAATGATATCAGCTCCAGGGGCGGCATGGTGGTGCAGTGGTTAGCACTGTTGCCTCACACCTCTGGGACCCGGGTTCGAGTCTCCGCCTGGGTCACATGTGTGTGGAGTTTGCATGTTCTCCCCATGTCGTCGTGGGGTTTCCTCCGGGTACTCCGGTTTCCCCCCACAGTCCAAAAACATGCTGAGGCTAATTGGAGTCGCTAAATTGCCCATAGGTGTGCATGTGTGAGTGAATGGTGTGTGAGTGTGCCCTGCGATGGGCTGGCCCCCCATCCTGGGTTGTTCCCTGCCTCGTGCCCATTGCTACCGGGATAGGCTCCGGACCCCCTGCGACCCAATAGGATAAGCGGTTTGGAAAATGGATGGATGGATGGATATCAGCTCCAGCATTTAATGTTTTAGTTAATGTTTCAGCTTGCATCGTACATTCATACATACATACATACACACATACATACACACACACACACACACACACACACACATAAATAAATAAATAAATAATCCGGTCTGTTGTTGTCCTACCGGTTGAAATTCCGTGTGCTACGAAGCGATCGCATTTTAGTTCCGCCTTCTCCACCCCAGCTTAATTGCGTTCCTCGGTAAGTCCCGGTGAGGATGCCGTGGTGCCGGCCAGAAGACACGGACAAGCTGGTTCGGGAGTTTTTAAGAACAGGAACTACAGTCAGGTCTGGACTTTAATCCTAGTGAACAGACCCTATGCTTTAGCGGTCGAGTTTCGATGTTATGTCTCGCTAACTAGCTTGTGGAGAGACAGCGGCATTTCTCATCCACTTAAAGTGCGCAGATGAGAGTAGACGAAACGTCAGTGTTATGTATAAGTAAAATAAAATATTAATTTGCTACATGTGAATAGGGGGATCTAGCTGGCTTTGGAATTGGAGTTATCGGTAGGATAAACCTGCACATGATGTGCATTTCGTCTTACAGTTCGCTAGCTAGCTTATTAGCCAGCTACAGCATGTAACTCGACGTTTTCATTGCTAGTTCACCATGCTTAGGTGCGGCGATTTTTAGTCAGAAAAGGACAAATAATTCTAAGGAAATGTTTAAAGTGCTGATCTGATAGCGGGGTCCGCAGGATTTATTAATAGACTGGTGAGTTGGTGGGTGGTACATAGGTAATCTCGGGAAGTAGGAATTCAGCGCGTTTGGCTAAGCAGGCAGCTTCCCATAGGGTGAGTATTAATGTGGCACCTTGCAAAATGCTACAATTAAACTTTGCAGGTAATATACGTGTTTAGTAATAATTTATTTTCTCTTCTATATAGTCTTCAAGGGACATTATTGTGTTTAGAATAGTATCAAGCTGGGATTTAAGACGTTGAGAAGATTCTATAAATTTTCTGAAAGTGTCCCATTTTAATAGTTCTCACCTTATAGGTGATAGTATCAGTTTTGGATGCCTGTCACACAGCAGCCTTGTACTGCGGCACATTTACCTTGCAGAACTGCCCCAGGTAAAACTGTTAAATGTTAGCAACGTGTCTCATATGCATTTGTTTGATAAAAGTTTGCATCTCATCCTATTTTTTTTTTTTTTAAGGAACAAGATGATGAAAAATTGGGGTGTCATTGGCGGGATAGCGGCAGCTATGGCTGCTGGAGTCTATGTCCTTTGGGGTCCAATAGCGGAGAGGAAAAAGCGGAAGAAAGGTGCAAATTTCATCCTTTTTAAAAGAGATTAAATATTCTGTATACCAGTGTTTCCCAGCCCAGTTCTTGAGGACCCCAAGACAGTCCATGTTTTTGTTCCCTCCCAGCTCCCCAAGGAACAGGTTGGGAAATGCTGCTTTATATAATTTATATAATGGTAGATGGACTGTCATTGCTGCAAGGTGGAGTGCTTGTGCAGAAATGAGATTAATACCAGCATGCTGCCTCCTTGGTGATTTTATTTTTTCCAGGTATGGTGCCTGGGCTCCTGAATCTCGGAAACACCTGCTTCATGAACTCTCTGCTCCAGGGCTTGGCAGCCTGTCCCTCCTTCATCAGGTGGCTGGAGGAATTTACAGGCAGGAACAATCTAGATCAGAACCAGGTGGAGAGGGAGCCTCAGCTGTCCAGGACCCTCCTGCAGCTCCTAAAGGGTAGAGGCCCTCTTGGTGTTTCCTCTCTGCCCTCCTTTAAACCCCTTTTTTCTCCATACTTTTTTGTTGTTGACTACTACTGTGGCCCTGTCACCGTTGGCAGCACTTTCGAGTCATGAGCCTGGGGAAGATGATGTTCTCGATGCAGGCTGTCTTCTGGAAGTCCTCCAGCTCTACAGGTGGCATATCAGCTCCTTTGAGGAACAGGTGGGTTCTGGATATTCCCACATGCCTTGGGTGTAACCACGGTGATCCCTTTTTGGTGCTTTAATGCTGCTTGCTTGAGTTCAGGTGACGTTACTGATGTTCGACTTTGCTTGAGGCATTTATGCTTCCCCTCTTCAGGATGCACATGAGCTCTTTCATGTCCTCACCTCCTCCCTGGAGGAGGAACGAGACCGACTGCCCAAAGTCACCCACCTTTTCGACATGCAGTCCCTGGAGGTAAACGCTCGTCACTTTACCCAGCTCCAGCACCAGGATGTCATAATCTCTTTGCTCGTCCGTCTTCCTTATTCCACCGCCTTAGCTGGCCCACATACTGCTTAAATCTCTGAATTCAGTCTGGCTCAACCGTGATAAAGATTAAGACATAATTAGCCAGAATATTCTGGAGTAACTTTCTCTGAATTTATTCCTTATTTTTACCCACTGTATCTGGTTGGTTTGTAGAGCGTCCCGGAGGCCAGTGACTGGAGCATGAGTTGCAGAAGTCGTGGTAAGGCTCTTTGTGCCTTCAGTGAAGTGCTGCTTCAAACATCTGTGCTGAGACAGATCATAGACGCCTCACTTTACTTTTACGTAGGTCCATTCGCAACATGGTTAACCCAAAGAGCTTAAAGATAATGAGGATACAAAACAGGCCAATGGTAGATAAAACTGTAAAGGTTATCGGGCTGCCTGAACCTTCCTGGGTGTGTTAAGTGGATCAGGGAATAATTACACTGCCTCCCCACTAGGCCCCCTGCACCCACTACCAAATCCCTGGAAATTCCAGCATCCTTTTCACGGCCGCCTGACGAGCAACATGGCCTGCAAGCGCTGTGAGCAACAGGTGATTGGCCACATGGTTTCAGTTCACCTTTGCCAGTTGGCTATTTCTCATTTGGCTGTTTCACTTTCGATACATGTCTGTTTGCAGAGTCCTGTGCATTACGATTCGTTCGACAGCCTCTCTCTATCCATCCCCCCTGCACCACTGGTAAGACCAGAGAAAGACCAGAACCAAAACCTCTGAATAAATGTATTTTTATAGGTACAGTAAAGGAATGATGGTCTGTGTGCTGTAAAATAATAAAGAATATTGTCACAGTTACAAAATATTTGTAATTAGTATTATCATTATTTGTATTATCTATTCCTTTTTTTGTTTTATGTATTGTGATAGAAACTGTACAGTGTAAAATATTAGTGTGGAAAGGTTGTATAAATAAAGTTTGTTTGTGTAAATGCTATATTACGGCTTTTGAATGCCAAAAATTGTCTGGGCTGTTGAATCGCTGACTCATTTTCATAAAACCTGTTTGTGTTAGGAGTACACACTGTGTAATCAGGAGGTATGACAAAAACACATCACAACATTCCCTCACAAGGACGTCTTCCATAAGCCATTTGTTTGCTCTCTCCAGGGTCGACCTGTTACTCTGGACCACTGCCTCCAGCATTTTATCTCCTCAGAGACTATCAAGGAAGTGAAATGTGAGAACTGCACCAAGGTAGGCCAGCCTCGTTTCCGTGACAAATGGCAATCGTTCAGGAGGCTCTGTACTGACTGGCGATTCTCTCTAGATGCAGGCGGGCGGTTCGGCAGGGGGGCGTGCTGTGGAAAGCCAGAGGACGGCATTCATCAAGCAGCTCAAACTGGGCAAGGTGGGAGCCCCTCCCTGTCTGTTCATTAAGTGATCCTCTCACCTTTGAACCAGCAAGCCTCAGCCCCATCTTTAGTCGCCCAGGGGTACATTTCCCGAAAGCCCCTATTAGCAGCTATGTAGGTTTCTAGCATTGTTAGCAGCCATGCTTTTGTGAAAGGTATCCCAGATCTCATTTTCTTGTTCTGTCTGCCCACCTGATTTTACTCGGCAGTTAATTATAAAGCCCTTGATTACCTAGCTGCGGGAATGCAAGTGGTGAAACTGAAGACGATTGTGGACTGGCTGAAGGAGGTTGACTACTGGGTTGAGAACTGGTATTCTAAACCAGCTACCCACACAAAAGTGTAATGAAAGGCGATGGTTTGACTCCGTTACAGTCAGAATGGTAGGGTCATGTTCTCAGTCACTGTGGTTCATCTTGTGATGGTGTTTAGCCTTGATGACTGAAGATGTTTTCGTGGACAAAGCCAACCAGTCAGCTGGAGGGTGCATAGTTGGGGTGATAAGTAGGTTAAAAAGAAGGTTTAATGGACTATTTTATAATATTAATCCAAAATGTGTTTTTGGTGGTATTTTACTAAGAATTAGAGTAACGCGCTACCTTCTCAGATTCCCAGGCTCTGTCTGGTCCCAGTTTAATGTTTGACCTCTTTGTGCATGTGCAGCACGTCAGTCATGTCTCTGAATTCTCAATCTTTCAGCTGCCCCAGTGCCTGTGCATACATCTGCAGAGACTCACCTGGTCCAGCGAGGGCACACCCATCAAGAAACAGGAGCATGTCCAGTTCACTGAGTACCTGTCCATGGACTGCTATAAACACAGATCCACGGGTCAGAGGTCACTGTGGCCGCTGCGGACCCCACGGGGCGTCCCAGCCGACAGCCAGGCCGAGGGTCTGGAGAAGAAGCCGTCAAATGGAATAGGTATAGCTCCTCCACCGGGTGACCCTGAGCTGGTACTGACTGCACTGCATGCTGGGATGTTCCATGTAGTCTGTACTGTTCCTGTCATCACTGTCCCACAGGTGCTGAGCACTGCAACAATAACAAGCCCCTCTCAAATGGAACCTGCTCTTCCGTCTATCTCCATTCCCCTGTCCTCAGTCCACAGTTCGCACTGATCTACGACTACACGTGAGTAGGGGGGATGCCAGAGTACATGGTACAGGAAGTGGAGGTCGGTAGGCAAAGTGCCTGGGACAGGAAGTATATCTGGAAGGCAGATTGGATAATTGGATAAGACCTCAGTTGTTTAATGAAAGTAATTGTACCAAATCGGAAAATTAGGATCGCTCTGTTTACATTATATTTCCCAATCAGCAGTGTTGACTCCTCAGTAAGGATGGATTTGGGGCTGTTTTGACGAGTTGCCTGATCCGCTGACCTATGCTTCCACAGCTCCTCTGTGTACCTCTTCCGGCTGATGGCCGTGCTGGTTCACCATGGGGACATGCACTCAGGACATTTTGTGACGTACCGCCGCAGCCCTCCCTCTCCCCGTGGCTCCTCCCCCTTTAGCGCCCACTGGCTCTGGGTGTCGGACGACTCCGTGCGCAAGGCCTCCTTGCAGGAGGTGCTGGCCTCCAATGCCTACCTGCTTTTCTACGAGCGGGTGCAGCGCCCCGGACCAAGGCCAAAGGAGGAGGGAGGGGCCAGCTAGACCCAGAGAGCCTCCCGGTTCCACGTGTGTCACCCACCACCCTCCCACCTAGACTGGTCACTGTAATCCTCTAGTCATTTTGGGGTCCCATTTGTACTTGTGCTCTCTTGAACTTGCCGTTCAAGACAGCAGGCCTCAAAGTGAGGCACGGACACCGTCCACATACAAGGGCAGTGATCGACTTTGACTCTTTCAGTGAGTCTCCTAGCGCCTTTCCATCAGATGCTTGCCTTCTGTACTTCACGTTGTCTATAGGAGTTGTATTTCTAACATATTCTGAGGTACAGGGGAAACGTAGACGATTGATGCAGGAATGCATACATGGCACTTGGTGGCCTCAACACACGAACAGCTACTCGTGTAATTGCTCCCCAGGAACGAACAGTTAAGCCACAAAACATGGAAGCATACTGTAAAAGGGACAGCAAATTTAAATCCCATTTTCATCTGCTGAAGAAATCGGCGGAACAAGCCTCTCACCTAACTCGAAGTTTACGTCTCAGATGGTCACCCACGTTCTAACATCCCAGAGACTGGCTGTCGGTTGAAGATGGGCGAGTCTGCGGTTTTAATTCACTGAATGTGCATCAAAACAAGCATCAAAACAAAATACAAGAATGTTTGTTGAAAATATTATAGAGGTACCTATGTCGATTCTTATGATTCACAAGCTTTAAAATCCACGTGACCTGTAGCACTTTAGTATGTGATTTACAAGAATAATTAAGCTTGACTAGACATGTTCTACAAAATGTGTTATTTGTACTAAATTAAGACTTTTAAAGGTCTGCAAAATGATACGTCAATCGCATTTGGGTTATTCAGTAGGCTAATTATACACATCACAACGTCACAGGAGATGTCTCAAAATGTCAGCGATACTATATGTGTTCAGTTTGCACTGATTCCCTATGTTTGCTGCTATGTATGTGGTTTGATCCTTTGAAACGTACAGTTTGGGTCTCCTTTCATTTTGCATTGTACAAGTTAACCGCATTTCTCGTACTTCCTTTCCTGCTAAAGATGAAATGTTGAAGTCTTTATAGTTTTAATTGTGCAGAACAATCAGACATTCTGTAACCTAACCCCCCCGTAAGGCAGCATGTCCGCCCAGGTGGAACGTTCATGAGAACGGTGCTGTGTGAGTGTGCACTAAAGTGAAAGCATCACATTTTAACCTGTTTAAAATTGCCAAAAAAAAGGTCCAGTTTCTACAGTGAAATCCAGATGAAACATCCTTGCTGTAGCCTTTTGCTTGTTCTTGCAAGTCTGGTATGTCGTGGTGAAAATACTGCCTGTCACTCGAACCTCGCCAGTATTACGTGAGATAGGAGGGCTTCCTCGTCGTGTTTCATAACCCATTTGCACTATACTTGTTCAATAAACTGCCACGATTCCAGGTCTGTTCTGTTTTCATAGTTCATTGATGAGAAATTAATAAAAACTGTGAAAGAGGAGTGAGGGTAGTACTGTACTTGATTCCTTGCCAGTTGACTTTTAATGATACTGTCTCTTTCACAAATCCCCTTCCCACTTTCAAATGACGTAAAAAATAAATCTGATTACAGGATTCATATTTCAGCTTCACCGACATTAAACTCACAAACATAACCCCAACTCTGAGAAGCCCTAGTAGGAACACACACTGAAGGGACATCATCTTAACTAATTATGCCAGTGTTGGGGTGACCTTACTGATACAGTGCCTAGCCTCGAGCCTGTGCAGGAGCTTGTCCATGGGTGTTTTACGTTATGATTCTCCTGAAGGTGAGGTTGATGCGTGGTGTGAGAACCCTCTTCCGGGGAGGGACACTGTGATACCAGTGAGTGTTGGTGGGCTGGTTCATGAGCAGCAGGCTCCCGTGGGCCAGCTGCAGCTTCACTGGCTCGATCCGGCGCTGGGGCTGCTGACCCCGTGAATCCCGGTGCCGGAACACAAAGTCACGTGCAGCCCCCAAGGATACCGAGGCTATGGGGCAGGTGGGGTCCAGTTCCCGCTCATCGTCACGGTGCTCGCAAATGTGATCGTGCCCATCTTTGTACCTGCCATGCACAAGGTACGTGGTTACGAGACCTGAGCCTTTCTTCCATGTGACTCAACCTGCTACATCAACAAGGGCAAACTCAGTGACTGAAACTGCAGTGATTCATCCCAACCCTGAATTATGAATGTAGTACTGTACTGTCATCTAATTCAGTGGTTCTCAACCTTTTTGTACCACCACCCAATATTTACTGAATTTGGGTCGCAACACATGGCTTGATCTAACTAATGCAATAGTTGTCTGGAGACTCGCCACCCAAAGAAAACCAAAAACAAAACACATTACTAATTTTGAGAAGTGCTGAAATAATGAAGGATCAAGACCACAGTGTGACCACAGTATTAACTGTATAAGCAGACACACAGAGAACACGACACCATTATCGCAGCTCTACTGTCTTACCTGTTTACAAGGACGAAGTTGAAGGTGTTCCCTGTAGCATCACCGACAGCATCACGAATGTACTCTAACGTAGGTGTCCACGGCTTCGCTAAAAGATGCACCCCAGAAAAGGAATACATGAGACCCGCATCACCATATGTTGCCTGCTTTCGAGGAATTCTATGCAGCTTGCCAAACACCAAGACCCTGGTCTCCTCCTCTGGAAAGGTTGGCAAAAATTAAGAAAGAATTAGCAAGAATTTAACCACTGTATTTACACATAGGATAAGCAATCCATGCTGGCTGAAATCACTTACCTGTGAAATACTCCACTTCTTTCTCAAGCCTCTTAAAGAGTTCATCTGCTTGCTGTTTGGAAAACAGCAGCGCATAGTCACAGTCCAGTTCCTCTGCTTCAATTTTTTGCCAGGGGATGGGATTGGAGAACTCTGCCATGACTGGACTTTCCTCATCCTCTTCCACCAGCTTAATTCTTTTTCTCGGGTTGCCGCTCTCTCCGGTGGCATTAGCCCGTTTGCAGGGCGAGGTCACAAATTGATCCATTAAGAGACTGCGAAGCAAAAGATGAATTTATCGTCTTTGCTATCAATTTCAGATAAGCCACAATTAAAAGGCAAAGATGCAAATATGTATTCAGTCCCCCACACAAAGTGTGTTTAATTTCTTTCTTTTAGCGATATTTGCAGTATAGCCGGCGTTCACTCATTTCACCCCCCCCCCCAAAAAAAAAAAAGCTTGCACCGGGATTAGGAGGGGCGGGACGCTTTGTTTCCTGAATCACAAGGGCACGTTTGCAACACGTATTGCGCGCAAATAGGAAGCAGGAATCATTCACGTTCCTCTGCTTGGATGGCGCGGATGGATTTTACATTAAGCAACGCAAACCAATAGTGATCTAGTGAAATAACATACAGACACAGATTAAACATGATCGGACAAAAAACTATAACAAGCTTCTTTTCTCCTGTGGGCAAGAAAAGAAATTTTTCAGAGCAAAATGACACTGAGGAGAAGGAATCAAAGGGCGCCGTGAGTATTTTAATTCCGAATACCAATAGATATGAAAGCTAGGATGGTTGGCGTAATTGTTATTAGAGGCAATAACTAAGTGCTGCTTGCAGACAGTCAAAAGCTTATAATTCCGGATATTGTTTTGATAAAATTTAGGGAGATGAAATTTAATCATTTAAATGTTTCACTTGATGTTTGCCGCAAGCCATGCTCTCCGTAGGTTACTACCTTTCCAAGTTATCTGAAAGCAATAAATGAATGAAGCTGCAACGTTATGCTTATGAAGCAGAAGGAGGCTTCGGTGAAACGGACGAAAGTAGAAAGGAACAAACGGACGGTGGTTTCCCAGTCGAGCCCCACCGGGCTGGCGGTGATCGAATCCCCGTGTCTGCGCCACGCACCGGATGGGATCGGGGAGAGCTGGCGGAAGGGGCTGAGCGCCGACTTTGGGAAGCCCTATTTCACTCAGGTAGTAGCTTTTATAACGGAATTGCACGAGTTGCGTATAAACAACAACAATCTATGAAAATTGTGCAGTTTTGCAATGCCTTATTTAACCCGTATTTGTCCAGTTGATGTCCTTCGTTTCAGAAGAAAGGAAACAGCACACGATCTATCCACCTAGTCACCAAGTTTTTACCTGGACACAAATGTGTCTTATTCAAGATGTGAGTATTGAAATGGAATAGAATTTGCCCAGCTCATTTTTTCAGATTTATTTATGTTATATTTGCTTCACATGTATAAGTAACGGTCAGGGAATCAAAGGTGCCTCTTGACTGTTAGGTTAAGGTGGTGATCCTTGGCCAAGACCCATATCACGGTCCTGGTCAGGCCCACGGACTTTGTTTCAGTGTGCAGAAACCGGTTTCACCTCCACCAAGGTACCTCCACATGCTCAAAGCTGCGTTGTGATTTAACAAAGCCCCAGTTATTTTTTTTTTTTTAATCAATTATCATCACTCTAGACCCATCCTTAACTTGGGGCTGTTTTGTAATATGTCGTTTTGCTTGTCAGTTTGGTAAATATGTTTAAAGAGCTGGCTGCAGACATTGAAGGATTCCGGCATCCAGGACATGGGGATCTCACAGGATGGGCCAGACAAGGTATGCTAGCCACATTCTGTAAGACTGGGGAGTATCTTTGTTATAAAGACTGCAGCAGCCTTCTGAAGGTGCTCTGAGTTTGAAAGAGAGTTTGGGTTGGTTGGAAGCAACTGTTGAAATAATGTCATTCCAAAATCTTTACCACCTTCCAAATTATATAAAGAAATTATTAAGTGGAAATAGGACAGAAACCTTGAATTACAAATTACATTTTTTGATCAATGTAAGAATTTATAGAATGATGACGTCTAGAAATTAACAGATGGATGTGGGTGTGTAACAACTTGGTCTGATGCAATTCAACAAGACCAAATTGGTGTGTCTGTTAGTGGACATTTCAGTTGCCACACAGATCAGCCAAAATTTTATACTGGGGAAAAGATTTCACCTAAGGTAGGAGTGCAGGACCATGCATGATAGATCTTCAGAGATGACAGTACAGATATGGAAAATGCCAGACCCACAGACCACTATGTGAGCTTGTAAAGCAGAATTCCAGTGGGTCCCTTTTTTGACCCATTTAGGTATCTGTTCTCTGTTTCAGGAGTTCTGCTGCTTAATGCCGTCCTGACAGTTCGTGCTCACCAAGCCAACTCACACAAAGATAAGGGCTGGGAGAAGTTTACCGATTCCGTGGTACAGTGGCTCAGCAGTAACCTGGACGGCCTGGTCTTCATGCTGTGGGGCTCCTACGCTCAGAAGAAGGGTGCCACCATTGACCGGGTGGGTGTGTCTGCCTGAGAAGCGTCAGAGGTCGGGCACTACCTGAGAGGCGCACTGTC
Organism: Brienomyrus brachyistius; assembly: GCF_023856365.1. Lineage (NCBI taxonomy): Eukaryota > Metazoa > Chordata > Actinopteri > Osteoglossiformes > Mormyridae > Brienomyrus > Brienomyrus brachyistius. The sequence continues at coordinate 49,693,131 of NC_064534.1, forward strand.
TAGGGGCTGCAGTGCCTTTTTCCTGTGGGTATCAGAGAATTAATTTACTATCACATAAAATATGATACCCAGAGTTTAATAACCACCCAGTTCATTGCTTAGGGAATTAAAAGCTCAGACTGAGCCAAAACCATAACTCCAGATGCGATGCCTCATCTGATGCCTGTGCTGTAAAAAGAGCTCACAATTTTAGTACTGCAGCGTGTCATATATCGATGTTTTTGCTTTTAACTATGAACCAAACTGGACTGACATTTCATTTCTATGACTGGGCTAATGTAACTTCTTGCACAGCCTAAGTGAATTTACAGAGGAAACGGTGCACAGTGGTGAAGCCAGACATTTCTGCAGGTGCTGTGGGGGTTTCTCATTCGATTAAAGGTGCTCCAGGATTTTAAGTACACCCTGATGCAAGAAATACAGGATTTGGATGTTGCCTGTATGTAGCCTGGCCATCCGCAGACATGTAAACATTACACATAGTATAAAGTTAAAAATACTTTAAAATTAAGTGTTTAGTTGTATCTGTAGAAATGTCTTGTATGTTATGACTCCTAGGGCCTGCTGAAGAACCCCCGAGCCTTTCAAGCGCCGTATATATAAACAGTCGGAAACTGGAAATCATAGTTTTAGGAATTTAGGTTGATATTTCAAGGTAGAAATGCATTTTGTTTTTTTTAGAAACGACATCACGTCCTGGAAACGGTGCATCCGTCCCCTTTGTCGGCTCATCGCGGATTTTTCGGGTGCCAACACTTCTCGAAGACCAACGAGCTGCTCCGGAAAGCCGGGAAGAAGCCAATAGACTGGAAATCGCTTTGAGAACAGCGGTGGACAGTCCGTATTTACATTTGTGCCGGTGCAGTTTAATAACCATGATAACCTGCTTTTCAATAGTTTTGCAAAAGTATAGGCTTGCATAAACAAAGTTGAGCTTTTTGATAAAATTACTATTTTTTTCTGTATATTGTAAGTGTCCGTTTTTATTATCAGTAGAAGCTGATTTTTCTTACAATAAAATGCTTCTGTGGCGTGATATATACAGTGTGTGTTTTTTAATTACTACATTTTTTACCGTTTACTCCACGTGACATTCAGAAATATGGCTCTTAGGTCACGTGACAACACAATCACGTGATTCGAGATTAGCGTCACAAACTATTCTAGGACACGTTTGTAAAAAGCATGCAAGTAGAAGTTTGGAGATTTGAGTAGTGTGATTAACGTATACAAATTCGACATGCAATAAATGCAGTGCATTGATGAAGTTTGCCGTTACAGTAAGATGTTGAACTCGTTCATCTACTTTCGAGCGGAGCTGCAGCTAACCAGTTGACTGAGTAACTAGCGAAAATCCGGCGGCCGTAGGCATGCCCATTTGGCGTTAGGTAGCAGTACTAGTTGCATCATCGCAATGTCCCTGGCTTGTGCAGCACCTTGAGGCTCAAAGACGCACCCGAGTGTAAACATTGGCACACACCCCTAACTATTCCCAGTACTTTTATGGGCACCATTTACCCGGGATTACTACAAGATCGCCGCATTTGAGGGGGTAGGATAATCTTTTCCCAGTATTACTATTAGCATTCAGGTTCTCTTTTTCATGCCAAAGCTTTTGCAGATTTCAACTGAAAGGCATAAAAATAATGATAAAAAAAGAATAATACTATAAATATATTGAGTCTGACTTTGATATTTTATAACTAATTATTAACATTCCAGTAGGTGAATCAGCTCTTGACCTCGGAATTGAAGGGTGCTTTGGTCGGCATCTGAGGCGAGGGCTTTAAATTAAGCATATATTGGTGAAGTATGGCTAAAGCTTTTAGTGGTTAACAGCTCTGCAACCATTTACTCACTCTGGTTAAGCGATCACGGCAAATTCGATAGTGTGAGCGAAACGGTAAGCGTTAAAATGTAACTGCGATAGATGTATAAACGATCCCTTATCCGCCTTTATGTAGTTTTACACACATAGAAATCTACTGGGATAAATTTGTCTGGATATAAAGAAAGACCTTTCTTCAAGAATCTCAGCTGGCAGCGGCACAGGTTCAGCGTTGAAACAAATGAATTTACGTTTTTTTTAAAGGTTAATATTAAATAAAGTTATTTGCCTATGTAAATAGCTGTATGGACGTTTACGATTGTTTAAGACGTTTTGGCTGCAAAATAAGTTGTAGAAGCAATTCTCTTACCTCCAAGACGGCATCTGATTATGTCGCTACTTAAAACGAGTACGCTGGTGTCGGGCAATAGGCGGGGATTAGGAATAAGCAAATATTGCGGAAAGCGTAGAGCTCCGTACTCCGCAGTACTGTAATGCTGTAGTTTGTACGGGGGACGCGATCCTCTTATTAAAAATGAAAACGTCGCTGCAGCGGGTGAAGGCGCATAATATCATACGGTGTGTCTTGAAAAGTTGCGAAACACAATGTCGTGTTGAAAAACGAATGCTGTTAGAAGACTGACGCCCTATCACAAAGTTGATTTTTGAAAAGTGTTTTGAAATAAGACGATTGTTGGTTTTATTTATTGAATACTGTCGGACACTTTTTTGAGCAAATGTGGTAGTGTAGTGCAGTTTATGCAGCTGACATCTTGTATGTATTTTGTCCTGCTTGTCGTCCCACTTGACCTGCTACATTATCCTACTGACAGCTGACCTTTCCCCCAAACGGGTAACATGAGGAAGCTGGTAGGGAGCGAAGAGGACGGTTGTCCCCCTTCAGCTGTTCAGTGAAGCTTTTTTGTTGTACTGTACAGTAGCAATGTGTCCTTGCCTTCAGTATTTTATGAAAGCTTACATGCTGTCCCGTTCGTACTGCGCCGTATTTCTGTTAGTCTGCTCTTCCTGTCTAGTTTTAAATGCAATTGAGAAGCTCAGAATACCCATTTTTTTCATTTGTTCTGTCATCCTTGACGCTACCCCTCTTTAGGAGTGGTTAGGGCTGAATTATGGCTTTATTGTTTTTTGACGTTATTGAAAATAAAGTACTAGTAAGTGTTTACTTTTTTAATAAAAAGATTTTGGGGGGTCACATACATGCCATTGCTGAAATTCTGATACATTATGGCATTTATTCATGGCAAACGTCGAGTTAATATTTGCTGTGGCTGTTCTCTTCTGTTACGTTTGTTTGATATGCTCTTTTTTGTTTCTTCCTTGACTGCAGCTCCTGCAAGATCCAGGTCTCTGAATGCTCCTTCTCATTCTCTCTGGGTTCTTAACCCTGTGGCTGTTGTGGCATCTCACTCAGCCAGCACCGGGACCCGAGACGGACACTAAAGCTCAGTTTGAAGCGAGGGAGCAGATGCAGGTTGACCCAGCAAGTAGTGGCCCAGTGGTGAAGGCAGCTTTCTCAGGTGTTCCCGAGGTGGGCAGTTCGGAAAGCGGTACGCTTGGGCAGGATGCTGGTGTGTTGGGCAGCAGACCAATGGACGGGCCAGGCTGTGTCCAGCCTAAGAGGACTCATGAGAGCATAGGGATGCTGCTAGGAAGTGTGGACCAAGGCTCGGACGGGGAGGCCAGAGACCGCCTTAAGTTTATCCTGGGGGCATCTGAGGAGAACTCTTCTGATGAAGAGCCAGTGTTGCTGGAGCAACCTTCTAGAAAGGACACAAGACTCACGGAGACCCAAGTGCCATCATTCACCTATGCTACCATGAGGTAAGACCCAGCTCCTCCGATTGCTCTGCACTGGGGCGTAGCTATAAATTGTCACCCTGGGACACCTTGGGATTTTGCTGAGCTGAGAGGGGGGACATGATGGAATTTGGGAGCCCATTGAACTGCTGGGCTCCCTGAATCTGCCAGGGTATCAATGCCCTTCTGATGCCCTTGGCCCTGCAGCAGGACATAAACCTGCAGCCTTAAAGTGTGATATATGCTGATTAATCTGATTCTGATCCACAATCATGTCCCCTCGAAATGTACCGTGAAATGCCTGAGGTAGTGAAAAGGCAACACACTCCAAAGGAGGCTCGCTGGTCTCTGATCCTGCACAAGAGTGTTGGGGGAAATTGACAGCACGTTCAGCTTTAATTAGCCGTTGTGCTGCTTTGTGTTCAGTCATCCTTGACGCTACCCCTCCGCATTTTTGCACCGTTGAGGGCTGCAGTGAGTCTGTCGATGCGTGTTTAGGTGTATCACTGTTTCGGTTGTGTTTTTCACATCCGGTTTTCATTTAAATGATCTCGGTGGGTTATCGCTCCTGGAAGAGGCGCGCTTTCAGTTTGCACGGTGTGGTTAGCATAGTTACTCTGCTGCACTGGCATTCAGTAGACTGGGTGTCACCTCAGGACATGCTGGGTTTCTGTGCACCTCTGTTGGTTGCAATATGGCCCTCCACTCTGACTGTCCCTTACGAGGCTGTGTATCTGCCACTTGCCTGGGCTGGAGGTAGCTCCGCTGAGGTGACTCTGCTGATCCCTGTCCTGCTGGGTGTTTGTACACAGAATGTACCCTTAAGTGTCTATTCACTGAGGACCCACCCTTAGTAAATCAAAGGTTTCTAGTTGTATATGAATTTCTATCATAAGCCATACTTGGCCCATGCACGGACCTCCTTGACTCTTAGGGATGAGAGGAAAAAAATATATAACTTCCAAAGCTTGTAGTAAAACATGAATGTGAAATTAATCTTAACTTTTACTTTAAATTGTTTTAGTTGTGGAATACTGTTAGAGAAATGCATGTAAGCATTAGAGTCTAGTCTGACGGAAATATGAATTAGTATAATTTTACAAAAGCGTGGGAGTTGTACTGTATAGCTATAAAATACGTTGTGGACCTGTGGGTTGCTAGCAGATGTTTCTAATAGTATAGTTTCCAGAGGGCGCCACTAGGGGGGAGTGTTGTGACGAACCCTAGTGTCACCTGACCGCCTCGTGCTGCCTAGTGTTTTGACCGCGTTCCGCACATTTCTGAGCTATTAATGGAAAGAGTATTTGACACATTGACTTTGAGAGTAGCGATTTGCTTCCAGAAACTTAAAGAAGCAAAGTCAAAACACAAATCCCCAGACTGTGCAATGGCTTCTGTGAGTGTAAAAACAGCTTTAAAACAATTAATTCAAAGCAAAGAATACACGGTATGCAATGCCTTTTGTGCATTTCGTTGTTCCTGACCAAATCTTGAAGGTGGCCGGTTTAAATATGCCAGACAGTCAGCTGTCCTGTTTCCTAATCGTACTAGGGTTTCGGCTGGCTCTGACTGCCTCGCTGCACAAGAGTGAAAAGTTGCGCCCTCTGAGCCAAATGATTGTTTTGAACGCGGCGACGGCAGGTGTCGCATTGGAATGGGGTCCGGACTTTGCAGAAAACAAGGTAAGGTGCCATTTAACGGTACCCTTTGTCATTCATTGCAAACTATTTTTGCGAAACTAGCTGCTAAAAAGGGGAAATGATGCATATATTCACTTTATTAGTTCTTTAATTTATTCAGAGGTACACAGTGCTTTCGCTGAGGTTTCTGTTTGGTGCTTTACGAAAAAGTTTTTTTTTTTTTTTTTTTGGTGCGGCGCAGACCAAAAGTTGGCTGATTAGAGATAAAGCCGTGTGGTATTTCCATTGAACGGTGCCCGCGTTTCAGCCTTGCAGGCTGTCGGTAATGCTGGGGGCGGGGCCATGGTTATGGGTGGAGGAGGAGGAAGGAAGGAGGGTGGCCTGAGGTTACAGTGTTTGGGACGGAGCGTTTCGGCTCGCCGTCTGAAGCGGGACAATGGAGGGGGACGGCAGAGCCACCCACAACTGGTTCCAGTACCTCCGTGGGTGAGTCCTGAATAGAACAGTTTCCCTCCTCATTCGGATCTACGGAGATTTTTTCCTCCTAAAAGTTTTTTTTGTTATTGTTATGTCCCCCTCCAAAAAAATATGTGGCTGGAATAAATGAGAAGTTTAGTTGGGGTGGAGCCGTTTCCTCGGTACTCAGGCTGCGGTAGTTCCGCAGCCCTGGAGAAACTCCCAGATTGCTAGGAGGGATTGCTAGAGGGTTGCAGGCTTTTGCAGAAAGTTGTGACTCTGGCAGGAGGGTCCTGTTTCTGGGGTGTGTGCGGAGTGCATCTCTCTGTGGTGCTCACTTAAGAAATCAGCCACAGTCGTGCAGCTTTTTGTGAAGGATGTGCTGTGGTGGGAGTCATCTGTAACCGGTCTGTTTTTGTGTATTCGCCCGATCACCAGGATGATGTTTGATCTTTATTAGCAGTGGCATGCGAACAATGTTAAAGAGCCCTGTCCTGGGACTGATTAAAAGAAGTGGATTCTTGCTCTTCAGAAGTCCTGCTGTTGCATTAATTTTTATTGAATCTTTAGTTGCTTTGGGTTTCTGTTTGTGATGTTATTACAGGGACTGAGCAACGAAGTGTGTTGTGCACCAAGAATGGCAATGATGCCGTTTTTATCAACAGGAAGTTCAACAGGAACTGCATGTTTTTCATCTGACATGATGTGCATTTATTAGATAATGTTGAAATAACAATTAACTGGTGTGATTTTATCTTACGTACACTTTAGCTAAGATGGAAAGTATAAAACAGTATGTAATTCTGCTGGAATACGTACAATTTATCCATTCTAGCCTACTTAGCTATTCCACAAAGCAGAATTTCCTGGTTAGCTGGATAACTTAAGCCAGACGTGGAAACTGTCCAATAGGTGGAGAGGTAAGTGACACTCCTATTGGACCATTCTTACATTTGGCTTGTTATCTGGCTAATTCAAAAAATCTTGCTTTATGGTTTACTGCCCAGGAATGGGGGGCACAGGTCAGTTCTCTGGAAAGGACACTGATGTCAGCATGCACTCTTGTAAACCCTCCCCCCGCCATCTTCCTTGAATTGTACCATGAGGGATTTTTGCTATATTCTCCAGAAAGTTGGTGGTTTTTGTCCCGGGGTGAAGGTGCACGCCAAAGAGCAATGGCCGAGAGTGCCACCTGTACTGGTGACTGCTGCCTGGCTCCCATGTCCCGCAAGGCCGCTGCCAGCGAGTCAGCGGCTCACCTGAAACGTGTATCTTTAGGCTTTGGGGGAAGGCAATGTAACTTTGCAGGGATTAAAGATACCGAAGCTGGTGTATTACTCCAACTGACGGCAACTTGGAAGTGAAAAAGGATCACTAGGAAGGGCTGTATTAGACCAATGCCTCCTGACTGTGGTCTTTGGGGGAGGGGAGGCTCAATTTTATTTTTTTGCATACAAGCAGTTACTACTGGTTACTACTAAGATTCTGTCTGAGAAAACCTCTACAGGTACTTTTCAAAAAGCAATAAAAAAAACATTATTTGTAACAAATAGGAATTATACTAATATTAAATGATTATTGAACCCAGTGGCAGTTGATCATTGTGCCTCGGCTCCTCTGATTGGGTGACCCCTCAGTAACCTGTGCTTTGACATTACTCACATAAATACACACAATTTTGTCCCAATATTTATTCAAAGGGTTTTAAGTCTGATATTAATGTGGTGCGTTTGCCTGTGATCTGTGAGGCCTCTTTCTTTTCTTCCCATTGATAATTGTGACTATGGAAACACAGACACACAATGGACTAAACAACTGGTGTGAAGCACTAACCTGTACAGATTTGACCGCTGGAAAAATAGCTTAATGTGCTACAGAGTTAATTGGTTTATGGGTTATTTAACTTTCCAGATAGCTCAGTACATCTTTATGGTTCTTTTTAAACAGGCCAGGAAATTAAATTCTGTGTAAATCATAACTGTGTCTTTTATTGAATGTATCTTTCCTTGTTCCTGTAGTCATTCAGGAAATCGTTTTTGCATTATATGATATGATATCAAACGAATTGGCTCTATGTAAAGAATAAGATGGAAATAGCTCTTAATGTGTTTGGCAAAAGGATTGACTCATGGTTATGAAAGATACCCGAATGGCTTGATATGATTGATATAGTGTGTAAAATCATCTGAAAATAGATATGAAAATATGGAAGTTGGAAGTCTTGAGAGGAGGAATCCTGAAGTTGTGGGTTTTGTTGAAGCAGTGGACCATAGATAAAATCCTGCAGAGTTTAAGAACTACTTATAATTTTTTTGTAGCAGCTGGTAGCAACTATCTCTGTCCAGTGATTTGTAAACTGCTCAATCATTGTAGGAGGAGCAGTTGTACACCTGGGAGGTCTCTCAGCTGCTCACCTTCTGAGTGTCCTACGTCTTTAAACCAATCTTATATTCTTTTCCAATTTTTGGTCCAAGCAACCATGTTGCAAATCGTAAGGTTGTTGCTTTATCTTGGCGGGGAGCAAGTCCAGCCTGAGTTTACTTTGTCACGTAGAAGGTTAGTGACTTTTTAAAATCATTCTTCTCATATGAGTCTTGCTCACTGCATAAATGCAGACCACACCATACAACCATAATTAAAAATCCCATTTGTATTTTAGTGTTGCTGCAAACCAAAATGGTTAAGAACTGCAGCCGTTCTGGGGCTGTAGGGTGTCCAGGGCACAACCCAGAAACTGTAACACGGTGAAGCGGATTGTAAAAGCAATTGCAAAGAGAGAACCAGGGCCTTGCTAAAGACAATCGGCCTCCAGCCCCGCAAGGCCACCACTGGTGCGGCCCTCAGTCAAGGGTTTTCCTATCGGGCTCATTTTTGTGCTCACGATAAGTTCTGTAGGTCTCATAGCAGCCAGTGGACCAGTTAGTGTTAGGGCTTAAGTCAAAGCTGGTGACTTTTGAAAAGGGTAACCTCTGTGTTTCAAACAGAAGGACTTAGATTGTCTTATCTGTAGCTACATCCAGGCACAATCCCTGTTTTTAAGAAATTGTGGTTTTTGTCGAAGGAGCCCAATATGGTATTCTGTCCTTTTTGGTATCTGTCCTGTTAGTGGTAGACTATGTCAACCCAACATTTAAGGAGGCCTGCATACTTAAAGTCAGTCGTACACTCTGTGAGACCCATATTGCGTTATTTGTTGGTAATGTCCTTTATTGTAGACTTGGTTGATAATCTACCTCCAACTTATCAAGCAATGTTTCCTTTACTGGATAGAGGCTACGTGCTTTTGGGTATGAGCAAAGCCCTTAAACCAGATTACTCCTGGTACTGGGAATAGGCTTGTACCTTTGAACATGATAAATTGTTTAGTGTTAAACGGTCATTGCGGAAGGGGAAACCGTGGGGTGGTTGTGCAAATGGACTAGAGTTGGATCGATATCAAAATTTTGACTTGGCTATGAGTTTTGCCATCTTGATATCGATACTGCAAAAATTCTCATTTAAATATTATATCGTTTTGAAATGAAGAGGCCTATTTATGATTTAATCCAATGGCAATGGCCTATACAGTAAAATCCATTATATCAAAAGTTAAATCCATTATATCCGCCCAGAACACAACTACAGGACACCATTTACTCATGCCTCACCCCAGCAGACACACTTGTAGTATATAGATTAATAAACGGTACATGTAGTAATCCAACTTTACCTGACCAGATGCGTGACTATTAATAATCCCGACTACGTATCTGCGCTGGATATCACCGGCACGCCACGTACCTTGTAGGCGAAGCCTGCATGTCCATTATAGCGAACAAAACTACAGCTAAAAGAGGCCCTGGGGACCAAATTGTTTGTGCGTTATAAGCGAAATTCCGTTATATGCGAGTCCGCTATATCCGATGCTTTTTCTGCATGTTCTTAAAGGCACACAGCCGGGACCAGCGGACCTCGTCCATTATAGATGATATCCCGTTATAAGCGAGTCCAATATAATGGGATTTTACTGTAATAGTTTTACTATTTTAAGTAAAACATACATTGATTAATGAAACTCCATTCAGTCCACAGATTCTGATCATTTGGCCTCAGCTGTTGCAAAGCCTTATTGATAGTACAGTAATGTTAGGTGTGTATTTGTGTTCTGTTCCTTTAGCTTAGCCTACTTTTTGTCACTGGGGAATGGGATAAGAATGAACTGGGAAGGAGGCTAAACATGACTGTGAACAGAAACAGAAAACGTAATAACAGCTAAATGACATCACTGTCATGTGTCTTATGTCTGTTATCATGCACAGCTGATGGTCTTTGACCTCCATTATAAATCAGGGTGAGCGAGCAGGCGCTGCTCCCTTGTAGCCGCATTTGCAGGCTGGGGGTGTCGGCTCTGCTGGTTCCCCCATTGTTTTCATATCTCACTTCTGCCACCCTGCTTATCAGCTAGAGGTGGGCAGTGGGCAACCTTAATGAACAATGTAAAGACAAGATATTCTTTTTTAAAGTTGTTCTATTTGAAGTGTTTTGATGACTCGCTCACTTCTGATGTATACAAAAACATCCCAGTCATCTTGTGGGGGACATTTCTGTCTACAGATGTAAAAGAGGCAACATCCTATCTCATCCTATCTTTATACACATGCGCTTAGTGAATTTTCTCTTTGCAAATGGGTAGATAAGGCCCTGCACCTTCACAAAAGTTACCTCTGCTGTTAGCATTTTCTCCTTCACTCTACATTCATGTAAGTAAAAGATATTAAATAGGTCCAAAGAGGTGTTCTGCAGGTCAGGTCTGAAGTACTTTGTCATCAAAAGTTTGCCATCAAAGCAGTTTCACACACAGATGTCTGTGGAGGGAAAGACCACCCTTCTCACTGTTGCAGAAAAGTTTGTCTGAGAACCCAACACCCCCCAGGTTGCTTCTTGTCAGTTCCAGGCCCATCTGTCAAAGATTTGAATTGTGAATTGTACTTCTGCCTTTGCAACCAGTTTAAAGTAACGTGTCTGCGTGTTTCGGCACACATTTGTGTGCTGGCCTGATATCGCCTTTTTAAACGGTAATTTGTGTTACGGTATCTCTCTTTGTAAACGGCAAAGGCCACTGTAAGGTGATCCCCCGACTCTGAAAGGGTTAATTCCCTGAAGGTTTCACTTTGGATAAGACGTTGGCTTTTATTGGTGCCTACACTCCCCGGTTCTCACACTCACGAGAGCAGCCTGGGACGCGGCAGGACAAGCACTGCCAGGTAAATGGAAGCGGGGGGGGGTGCCTGGCCGCCGTGTAGCGCGTGATCTGTTGGTCAAGGCAGGCAACTGCCTGTGTGTTTGGGGGCTCTGCGGTACAATGCGGTAGCTCCGCGGTGGAGGTCAGCCCAGACAAACCACTAAATCGAGACGCAGTGATCAGCCCCGAGAAGTGGTTTAGTGCACTGATAATGTCCGTCACTTTTATTTTCTTAGGCTGAGGAAAGTTTTTTCCTAAACAGTAAATATAAATTCTTGGTTGTCTTTGTGATTTAGTTTTGAATCTCTGTGTCTCAGTTAATGAACACCATGTTTGTGCTACTTTTACATTAAGTGAGGTTTTAGACTGGTTTCAGTTAAGTTTGTTCTGATTTCACTTCCCTGTGAAAGGGTGCTTGGTGTGAATTCAGAAATCATAGACCTACTTGTTATGGTGACACACTTAGTTGTGGTCAGTCGATTGCTAGCCAGGGCACTGATTTATTTCATTTATTTTAGTTTGTTATTTAATTTTATGTTTTAATTTGGGACTTATTTCTGGGTTGGTACTTAGGCCTGTCGTGATAAAGGATAAATCAATTAATTGCACGATAATTAAAATGAGGTCGATAATTTTCCCGGCCGCGATAATTTTCATTTGCATGCTTGTTTGTTTTCCTCGTGTCTCTCTCTACCAAATAGGAATATCGGCTCTTTTTAGCAAACCGGCTCATTTGGCTCAGCTCACCTAGAAGAGCCGGCTCTTTGTTTTTTAAAAAACCCGCCCCTCTCTGCGTTTAACCTGATGCTGATTAGCGTGACCTGATTTGAGCTTGTTAAAAATAAGATGCCATCTCGTAGGTGGGCTTTTTCGGAAGACGACGTGTTCCGGCCGCTGTCGTCCTTAGTGTTTAGGCAGCTCAAAAACACGGACAATTCTATAAACATTAATAACACGGCTCTTGAACAGCAGCCGGCTCCCATCGTTCACGAACGACACATCACTAGTAATGAGGCTTGAACTCTCATGTCAGCTCTTTGTACATCAGCTTCCGCGTTCATGGAAATGCGGCTCGCTCATTTCCGGTCTGTGACAAATGACATGCCGTTTACAAAACTTGCCCAAACTTATGATCAACGACGTACATCGCTTTTGTAAATCCTTCTCCAAAGTACCAACGAGTAAATTAGCAAAGGGCTTTAAGATGTTTGCCTTGTCTTATGAATCCATATATGAAGGGGAGTCTTATTCATTCAACTTTGGCGTTAGACTGAGATGTGAAGAAGAAAAAATCGGTTATGATGATCATCAGATTATAAGTATCATTTTCGCCCAGGCAGACGTGTTCACTATAAGCGGTAAAGTAAAATGTGGCAATAAATTATATGAATATGATTATATGCAGTAAATGATATGTCTTGCTCGGAATTTGCCAGACTAAAGTAGCTACGGATTTGCATACGGCCTGTTGAGGCTCCTGCTTTTATTCACATGGAGTGTTTTGTTGTTAGTTCGCACTTTTTGTTTACAAAGGTCCTAACTGGCAGTTTTGCCTGTTTTCCCTGTCTGAGCCTAATGTTTAATATTTTAAGGGCGATTTTGTTTACAGGGACTTCATGATCCATTTTATTTATTGTTTTTGGTTGTTTTGTTTATTTATTTTCGATATTAAAAATATCTTCCAGTCCCAGTGTAAAATGTTCTTTTAGAAATTTTATTTTTTATTTTAGTTTATTGATCGTTGAAAGGGTTTACTCGCATTAATATGCCATTATTATTACATCAGTTGAAAATGGTCTCACAATGGCAATATTATCGTTTATCGCAATAATTCCTGGGACAATTAATCGTCCAGCAAAATTTATCATCATGACAGGCCTATTAGTACTTTAGGGTAGAAAATCAGTTTTTTTTTCCCTTTAGATGCTATTTTTGTTTTTCAGTATTTTACGGAGATAAATGGATCACATAAGCAGAGACGAGATTGTGATGCTTTTATTAGTTAAAAACAAAATGCTTCTTATCGGGGGGGATGTTAGTAATGTTCTCACTGCTGCCCCCACCCCCCACTCCCAGGCCCAGCATGTCTGGCTTGCACCTGGTGAAGAAGGGCCGCGATCAAAGGAGGATGGACCTGCAGCGAGACTTCACTGTGGCCTCGCCGGCTGAGTTCATCACCCGCTTCGGCGGGAACAGAGTCATCGACAAGGTGGGGCCCACAGGCCGGGCTTCTGCCCAGGTCCGCTGCAGACTGCTTGCCTGCCCCGCTGCAGACTGCTTGCCTGCCCCGCTGCAGACTGCTTGCCTGCCCCGCTGGTAATCCCACTCCTCCCTCAGTAATGTGCTGTGGTAGCATTTCATTTCTCTGTTGTCAGGAGAGATATGTTGGTTGTGTATTTGTGTTTTTAATACGTTAGGGAAGTAGATCACTTCCACTCAGGTTAAAGACTAAAATATTGCTCCTGCAATGCTTCTCGGTTACTTTCATCAAATCTGATCTGAATTCTGATCTGAATGCTGTGTGAGGTGTGGTTAGCCCAGAAAAGCATAGCCGCCTTGTGGTAAATGGATAGATTGTCGCAGGTCACGATGCACAACGGGGCATGAACGTGCAGCATGTTCTTGCGTTGTGTTATTTCCCGAGAACTTTGTTACTCTGCTCTTTCCTCTCTTTCTAGGTGCTGATAGCCAACAATGGCATTGCGGCTGTGAAGTGCATGCGCTCGATAAGGCGCTGGTCCTACGAGATGTTCCGCAACGAGAGAGCCATTCGCTTCGTAGTCATGGTCACTCCTGAAGACCTGAAGGCCAACGCAGGTGTCGTATGTTGGGGATGGGGTGAAGGTGGTGCTGCTGGGGGGTTGCTAACGCTGGTATGTGTGGCCGTCTGCAGAATACATCAAAATGGCAGACCACTATGTACCTGTGTGTGGGGGACCCAACAACAATAACTACGCTAATGTCGAGCTGATTGTGGACATCGCCAAGCGGATCCCAGTGCAGGTACTTCAGCTTGCCTTCTCCTTCGGCTCAGCGTCTCTGGCCAATGCTGGTGGATGTCAGCCTGTGTGGCTGTTTTTCATTGGGGGTTTCCCTTGTCTTTTTAGGCTGTTTGGGCCGGATGGGGCCACGCCTCTGAGAACCCCAAACTTCCGGAGCTTTTGCAGAAGGCGGGCATTGGGTTTTTAGGTGTGGATCCTCTAACTTTCTTCTGGGTTACTTTGTTAGTTCTCCTGAGAGACGTGTTCAGCTCTCCACGTTGCTTCTTTAAATGTTCCACGCTCCAGGTCCCTCCGGCAAGGCCATGTGGGCCCTGGGAGACAAGGTGGCCTCCTCCATTGTGGCCCAGAGTGCCAACATCCCCATCCTGCCCTGGACTGGATCAGGTGCTGTATGTCGTACCACTCAGAAGTGAGATAGCATGGTGGCTAATGAGCTGGGAAACGGCGAGCTTACCTCTCAGGTGTACTACATGTCAACAGAACACATCAGGGAGGAAAGGAGGGGGATGCTTCATCAGCAGTGGGCTTCTTGTTTAAAGTAGGTACTTGAAGGAGAAATGCTTTTGGGATCAGTCATTCACAGCTGTTCATAGAGAGTGAATCAGTGAGCGTACACTTCAGGTGAGGTTTTGTGAGACGCTTTGTAGGTCAGAACCACAGACCACAACCCCAGACATTTTCGGGTTAAAAAGTAGAATCAGAATATGTATAATCTATAAGAATAGGCAGTGTATAAAATTTATTAACTAGAAATATTTTGAAAATTATGAATGAGCAGCTAATTATGTGTATCGGTTACTGATGTGTGAGTACAGTGCAGTTTTTGCAAAATAAACTAGTAACAGACTATCCTATAGTCATTTTGCGGCAATACCAATCAATCAGACAGTCCTCAAACATAGGGAAGATGTCTGCCATGTGAACGTCTTACCATTGGGTAAGTCAGGGAACATAACATATGTGCCAAATTATTGCGATGCCCCCCAGCTTCTGATGCCACTTGTGTTACAAACCTAAATATTCTTAATCATTTGTGTACATCATGCTAATAGCTGCTGATAAATTGCGGCTTTGTCCCCTATTTAAAAAATAAAAATGTATACTATTACGAACTAAGTGATTTATTTTTAAAGTTTTAAAAGGTAGATATACATATTCATAAATATTCAAAAAGGCTGCTCTACCTCATACCATGCAGAGAAAAGTACGGCTTATGAATGAGTAACTCAGTACGTAAAGATTTCCTGTGTTCTGCTGCTGTGACACTGCAGAGCTGAGGGTAGAGCGGACGGAGGAGGAGCAGCAGCTCGGCCATGTGATCAGCGTGCCCCCTGAGCTGTACTTGCAGGGCTGCGTGCGTGATGTTGACGAGGGACTCGCGGTAATCCATCCCCTACAGCCTTACTCATGCAGCCCCATTAAGAGTGATGAGTCAGAATCATATAACTTTATATTTCAGCATTTCATCATGCAAATCTATCCTAATGCTCTCTTCAGAATAGTTCACTTTTTTGCCATTCAATTCCAGTTGTAAAAGAATCGGTGGATAGCCACATTTTAATTGTGTGTGTGTGTGTGTTGAAGGGAGCAGAGAAAATTGGGTATCCAGTTGTGATCAAAGCTTCTGAAGGTGGTGGAGGCAAAGGCATTAGGCAGGTGGACAAAGCTGAGGACTTTGCCAGCCTCTTCAGACAGGTAGGGTTCCAGGCAATGGCCTTACTTCACACCTAGGTTCCTGGTCCCATGGTTCCTGGGCATGATCTGATCAGGTGACCGGACCTAGTTTTGACAGCGTAAGAGTACATGATGTTACTCATTTTTTGGTTCTTTAGGTTCAGGCTGAAGTGCCTGGCTCGCCCATCTTCGTCATGCAGCTGGCTCAGCACGCCAGGCACCTGGAGGTGCAGATCCTCGCTGACCAGTACGGCAATGCCATCTCCTTGTTTGGTCGCGACTGTTCCATCCAAAGGAGGCACCAGAAGATCATTGAGGAGGCCCCAGCCACGATAGCACCACCATCCACCCTGGAGTACATGGAGCAGGTAGTATGAACTGTGGAGCTGAGCCCTGTAAAACACCAGCGTATTGTATGAAAGCTTCATTCATGTCTGCTGACCCAGTGCAGCCAGTATTGCAGTTTTGCTGCATCTACAGTCGTGGTCAAAAGTTTTGAGAATGACACGAATATTGTTTTTCCACAAAGTTTGCTGCTTCATTGTCTGTAGATGTTTCTCTGGTATAACGAAGTGTAATTACAAGCTTTTCATAAGTGCCAAAGGCTTTTATTGACAATTAGGGGAGATCGAGTATGGTTGTAACATGGAGAGTTGTAACACCACCAATCCACCAATTAGGGATAGGATGTGAGTCATGTGATCATTTCAGTATTTTATATCAAGGCTGGAAACAGGTACATGCAGATTTTATAAATAAAAAACATATTTTGAGGTAAGAGTAACTTTTTTGACCAAGACTACATTTTGTTTAGTATTTATACTATTGCAGATAAAAATCATATGAGTTAAATAAGATTAAATTGTAGTTACTCAGGTAAACTGTGATGTATTTTTTCCCTGCTAATATCAAACCACTATCCTACTACAGCGAGTTAAACAACAAGAGGGGTGGGTGGGTTGTAACACATCTGTAAAAAGTGTTACAACCATCCCCTTACATACAACTAAGGAGACTTTCTTGGTTTGAATAATTTTACAGAATGTCTAGACAGTGGAAAAGAAAGACTGAAAGAGGTGTGTCTGCCAGTGTTTTATAAAAAGCATCTGACGAGGTCACAAAGAAGGGTCAGTCAGGTCAGTCAGGTCAGTTGCGAAGACACATGGGATCGGCCACGTAACACTGAGCAGATACTGCAAATCACTGCAGAAGCTGAGAGGCCAGGGCTCCAGTGATCTTCCCAGTGTAGGTTACCACAGCAGCAATAAAGGTTTCTCTGAGGTGCAGGAGAAGGTGCTGGCAGAATATTTGACTCGGTTAGCAGACCTGTATTATGGACAGACAGTATCTGGGCCCACCAAGTCTGTACTCCAGGGTTACCAAGATTCATTTGTCAGCATTGCAACTTTGAGTAAGAATACACACACACACACATTATTTTTATTAGACTTGCATGTTTTTTTGCTCAGATGCATTGTAGTAGAGTGGTGATTAAGCATACATACCATTTTGTTCTAGCCAACTAGTGGATTTCAGTTATGGTCAGTCACAGAGACATTGTTCTGGATTGTTCGCTTATTTCAGTAAACCTCTTTTTGAAGCATATAGCATGGTGTGGCCAATGGTTTTGCTTCTTTTGTCTGACTGTTACAACTTACCCCAGCATGTGTTACAATCTACCCCGGTATTGGAGTAGGTTGTAACAAAGGAACACCGTGTATTTGTCATGAACTCACGAGGTCTGTGATATTCTTGCAGAGGTTTGACTAGCAAACAAATGTGGGTACTTTTGTATAAAGTTTAAAAACTCTAGCTCAAAAATTCAGTGAATTACAGGTGGTAAAGCAAAATGTGTTACAACCATACCCGGTCTCCCCTACATTAAGTTTATGCAAAGAGTCTGTATTTGCAGTGATGCCCCTTCTTTTTCAAGACCTCTGCAATTCGCCCTGACATGCTGTCAGTCAACATCTGGGTGAAATCCTGCATCTATTCCTGCATAATCAATGCTTGGAGTTTATCAGAATTTGTAGGTTTTGTTTGTCCACCTACCTCTTGAGGATTGACTACAAGGTCTCAGTGGGATTAAGGTCTGGGGAGTTTCCTGGCCATGGACCCAAGATGTTCATGTTTTGTTCCCCAAGCCACTTAGTCATCACTTCTGCCTTATGGCACGGTGCTCCATCATGCTGGAAAAGACATTGTTTGTGACCAAACTTTTCTTTAATGGTTGGGAGAAGTTGCTGTCAGAGGATGTTTTGGTGCCATCCTCTATTTAATGGCTATGTTCTTGGGCAGAACTGTGAGTGAGCACACTCCCTTGGCTGAGAAGCAACCCCACACATGAATGGTCTCAGGATGCTTTACTGTTGGCATGACACAGGACTGATGGTAACTCTCACCTTTTCTTCTCCGGACAATCTCTTTTTTCTGGATGGTCCAAACGATCTGAAAGGTGATTCATCAGAGAAAATGACTTTACCCCAGTCCTCAGCAGTCCAATCCCTGTACCTTTTGCAGAATATCAGTCTGTCTCTGATGTTTTTCTTGGAGAGAAGTGCCTTCTTTGCTGCCCCTCTTGACACCAGGCCATCCTCCAAAAGTCTTCACCTCACTGTGTGTGCAGATGTGCTCACACCTGCCTGCTGCCTTCCTGAGCAAGTTCTGCACTGGTGCTGCTCCGATCCCACAGCTAAATTAACTTTAGGAGACAGTCCTGGCGCTTGCTGTATTTTCTTGGATGCCCTGAATCCTTCTTCACAACAATTGAACTTCTCTCCTTGAAGTTCTTTATGATCTGATAAGTGGTTGATCTTACTAGCAGCAATAACTTGCCTGTGAAGCCCTTTTTGTGGAAAGCAATGATGACTGCACATGTTTCCTTGCAGGTAACCATAGTTACTAGTGGAAGAACAATGATTTCAAGCAGCACCCTCCTTTTAAAGCATCCAGTCTGCTATTCTAACTTAATCAACATGACAGAGTGATCTCCGGTCTTGTCCTCGTCAACACTCTCACCTGTGTTAACGAGAGAATCACTGATATTATGCCAGCAGGTCATTTTGTGGCAAGGATGAAATGCAGTGGAAATGGGTGTTTTGGGTTCAAAAGTTCTTTTTTATGACAAAGGGATTCATCTGATCACTCTTCATGAACTCTGGCATATATTAAAATTGGCATCATAAAAATTGAGGCAGCATTATTTGTTTCGTCCTCCAAACTTTTGGGTACGGCTGTATATCAGATTTTGCTGGCGTTTTGGATCCTTTCTCTGAGAATAGGTTTGGTTTTAATTAATTCTGATATGCAGTGCTAAGATATGGTGCTTGTGCACTAATCACAAGGGCTTTAGATAACAGGGAAGACATTTGTGCGGATGCCAGCTTTTTGGTACCATACGGGCGTTTAATTACGTCCCCAGTTTTTAAGCAGATTAATAGTGTATTAATGAGATAAAATATTAATGAGAAGTGTATCGACAGTCTGTGACGGCCAGAGTTTACTAATCTCTGTAAACAAGGTAAAAGGCGTTGGTGGTGTGGCGGTACTTTTTGCAGTTTATAGTCCAACATATTTATTGAACGCAAACATATGCCGAATTTATGCAGATTTTGAGCATCTTTATACGCCTCTCAGTTCTATTTTAGGTACTCGTGTTTACCAAATTGTCAACGTAGCTAAACGTCTGTATAGTTCTGAAAAGCCTGTATCCGGGCAAATGTTCACACATGTCTGAAGCCCTGGTGATTTATTATGAAAGCACCACACAATCATGATGTGATATCGCGCGGCCCTAGTTTTAATAGACGTAACGGTTTGGATGGGGTCCTCGCCATTAATCAGACTGAATATTCACGGTAATTTCGCAGGTGGTCACATAAACTGCAATGACTCTCTTGACAGTGTGCTGTACGGCTGGCCAAAATGGTGGGTTACGTAAGTGCTGGCACAGTCGAGTACCTCTACTCTGACGATGGCAGCTTCCACTTCTTGGAGCTCAACCCTCGTCTGCAGGTGGAACATCCCTGCACAGAGATGATTGGAGATGTCAACCTGCCGGCTGCACAGCTACAGGTATTTATCTCCCTATCTTTCATCTTACTTTTGTGCACTGAGCAAGGTGCCCCCCCCCCCACACACACTGCTCCCCAGGCACTGAAATAATAGCTGCCCACTGCTATTTCACATATGCGAAAGACACGTTTCGCTGCAGTAATGTTATTCATCTGGCAAAGATAAAAACATCAACAAGGTTAGCAATGCTACGCAACTCTAGATTTTTCAGCACACTTCATCAATAATGTTTGGCAACAAAATAGCTACCTATCTCTGATTTATTTTTTTCTTTCTTCGCCCTTGCCTGATTTAAGAACGTAATTTTTTCCTCTTTTGATCTTCTCTTTGGCTGTTTATTGGACATCTTAATTGCTTCAGCATGTTAGCATGTGCCAGATGTGTATCCCCAAGTCACTTTGTTTACAGCCGGGGCTGTGCAGAAACATCGTGTGTTTTTTAAATTTTATTTATTTATTTTTCCCATTACAGAAAATGGATAGTTAGCAGACTGTGAGGAGAAATTTCTTGAAATGAACAAAAGTGTAGCAGGCTAAAATCGCATACCCTAGCCTTAATCTAATTGGTAGTTTCTCAATGAACCTTTCTAGGCCCTTGAAGTCCTTTGTCTTTTTTAATATCAACTGTTTCAGGCCATGTGTTCCTCACCTTGAGTGAGGAGCTAGTATCTGCATTGTCATGGTAATACTAAGCACTTCCTCTCATCCAAATGAACTCCTCTGGTTGCCGCTTTTATTAGTTTGCCTTTTAAAGAGTTCCTGCCTTTTCTGTCCTCAAATGCTTGGAAGAGAATGTTTGGTTTGACTGTCTGCCTGCAGGTTGCCATGGGGATTCCCCTCTACAGAATCAAGGACATCAGAGTGCTGTACGGAGAGTCTCCATGGGGAGACTCGCCCATCAACTTTGAGGCTCCTGAATGCACACCTAGCCCCCGGGGTCACGTGATTGCTGCCCGAATTACCAGTGAGAACCCAGATGAGGTGAGGGTCAGAATAGGCCACCTTTTTGTATGTATTTTCTGGTTAATTCCATACTTTCTTGGGTGAAATGCAGCTCTCTATAGCCATATGCCTCAGATCAAAACACTGTATTCAGGAATTTAACAACTTTGACTGCATGTTTTTCAGAGTTGCACCGATACCACCCTTTCGGTGATGTTATAATCTAGGTACTTGAACATAGGGTATTAGCCAATATGAGTACTGATCCAATACCAGACCTCTTTTTTTAAACTAGTAATTTTTTAAACTGAAATTTTCTAAATGAAAAAAACATATGTCAAAAAAGATTTCTTAATGAGGCTATTAGAAACATACATAATGTTCTGTACATCTTGTTTTAGTCATTTTTGAGGCATTTGCAGTTCAATTTGAATATCTTCCAAGCAACGATGCGCATCACCAGCCCCTTGTGTATCACAAGTTGTAGCGAGTGTGCAAAACTCTCAAATCATCCATTGTTTTTTGAGTATTAGTTGCATTGCCTTTTTCCACTAAACGCTACTTTGTTTGCATATCGCTCTGCTCCTCCATGTTTCAAGTATAAAATATTCCCAGATCGTCACCCTCATATCTGATGTTTTTATGCTCCTCCTGCTGAACATGGTATGAGCATGATGTCACAGCAGAAGGAAATCACTGCACTGACACCCACTGCATGGCAAATACAATGAGTAGCAGTGTTAGCATTCAGCTTCAATGCCACGAAAATGCATCTAAAATGAAAAAGAGCTGGTGTGCGATTGATTGATTGTACAAATCGATTTAACAAGAAATAGGATCTTATTTAGTTTTCAGCAGTCTGTAATAAGTAGGGATCTGATGTGGATCGGTCAAATATGGCCGATACCAGATCGGTCTATTTAGGTATGAATCGGTGCCGATATCAATCTGAATATCAGATCGATGCCCCTTTAATGTTGGTAGTCATCTGACCTTTTGTAGTTGCCATACAAATTATGGAAGAATGTAAGCAAAGTTGTTGGGTGGATTTCTTTGTCATGATCAGGGTTTCAAGCCCAGTTCAGGCACCGTGCAGGAGCTGAACTTCCGCAGCAACAAGAATGTGTGGGGCTACTTCAGTGTGGGGGCAGCCGGGGGACTGCACGAATTTGCCGACTCCCAGTTCGGACACTGCTTCTCCTGGGGGGAGAACCGTGAGGAGGCAATCTCGTAAGTCATGCAGCTGGGATAGCTGGGAATGTCTTGGAGGGAAATTGGCCTCTTACCTGCTGAGTTGCCCACCTCCTTCATGTGTTTGGGTTGTTATCCTGGACTTTGATGTTTGGTTCATGCTTGTTCTGCATGTATCTTATGGATCATAAATTGTGGTAAATGTTCTTGTTGGCGCTAAGTGAAATGTGCACATCTAGGAACATGGTGGTGGCCATGAAGGAGCTCTCTATCCGTGGGGACTTCAGAACCACAGTGGAGTATCTCATCAAACTACTGGAGACCGAAAGCTTCCGGAACAATGACATCGACACTGGCTGGCTGGACCAACTCATTGCTGAGAAAGTGCAGGTGAATTTCTAATTTCTCTGCAGCACCCCCCGCCCCCCCGGTGCTGTCGGTGCTCAGTGTTGTCCTGCATTCTCGTCGGTAGGCCGAGAGGCCCGACACCTTACTGGGGGTGGTCTGTGGATCTCTTCATGTGGCGGATGCCAGCATCAGGAAAAGCATGTCTGACTTCCTGCACTCCTTGGAGAGGTTTGTCATTCATATTCAAGCTGTTTCATAGTGCCATCGTCGCCAGAATGGTTGATGCATTATCTGCAGTCTGATTGGCTGCTATCTTTCCTAGGGGCCAAGTGCTGCCTGCTGCCAGTTTGCTGAATACTGTAGAAGTGGATCTGATTTATGAGGGGGTCAAGTACTGTTTGAAGGTGAGCATCTGTTTGATTGCTCTTTAATTGGCACCAAATGCTTTTGGATCTAACATTTACAACGTGCCGTTTTAGGTTGCCCGCCAGTCACCTACCACATACTTCATCATCATGAACAACTCCGACATTGAGATAGATGTCCACAGGCTAAGCGACGGGGGTCTTCTGCTTTCCTACAATGGCAGCAGCTACACCACATACATGAAAGAGGAGGTGGACAGGTGAGCCGTTGTCCACAGGTGCATGATGGGAGCAGCATTTCCCATTGTGTCTTTGCTACTGGTGGGTTGCCTATTTTCAGAAATGGCCTATAAGTCTCTACAGTAGTTCCACTGTCTATCTTGATTTAGCTACCGAATCACTATTGGAAACAAGACCTGTGTGTTTGAGAAGGAGAAAGACCCGACGGTGCTGAGGTCTCCCTCTGCTGGCAAACTTTTGCAGTATATGCTGGAAGACGGAGGCCACATTTCTGCAGGGAATGCTTATGCAGAAATTGAGGTATGGAGTGGCTTAGACGGGAGTTCCCAGTTCTTATCCTGGATGGCCCGCTGCAAATGCTGAATTTTGTTCCAAATGAGGTCTATATTAAGTTGGTTGGTGGACGTGTTGGATCAGGTGTCTTGCTCTTCATTTTAAATGCTCTTTATTGAAATTTACTTTGCAGGTTTTGCATTTTAGATTGTTAAAGCATGCTTTACATCTTCCTGGTTTGTTCTGGTTCAGTACTTCTTGGTTGTAATATATTTGAGTAATTTAACTAATTTACTGGTCTTTGAACATCTGTACACACTTGGTAGGATGGTCCTAAAAATTTAAGTTCATGGGACATGACCTCCACAAGTCTAATTTTGCTCTATGTTTGACCACTGTCAAATTGTGTCAAATTGTAATCCTTCTGGTGAACATATAGAGGTCGCTCAAAGATTTCATTTTATGTATTAAATTACCAAATACAGAATTGAAATAAATTTTCCACCAAACTTTGAACTGTGAATGTACATGGAAAGAAGTTAAATATATGCTTTTTTTATTTGTAGTTAAAAATAGGCCTGTTGGCTTATTGATGTATGATCTATTGTTCAATGATAACTGGTTATTATGGCATACCACAGAAGGAATGACATAAGAAAGAATGTTTATGTGCAAATGGTGAACGCGAATAGCAGTCCTGCATTCAGTCAGTGTTCATCAGTGTGGAATGAAGCACATTGAGTCTTCCTGTGCTGAGAAACGAGGCAAAGGAGGGATTGATTCTGCTCCTCATTGCGTCAAATGCTTCAGATTTTAACCATAACTTATCTGCGTGAGGTAGAACATATTCAGACATGTGGAGGCAGGTTGTCATCAAGTTGAATTTTCATCATAGTCTTGTGGAACAACCCAACGTGTGAATGCCTGTAATTCCTTTCTTTCTATTAAAAGACCATGGTCTGTTCCTTGGCACTTTTGTTTGTTCTTTCAGATCATTTATCTCTTAGTCTTGTTCTAGGAACTGGGCCACAAATTTTCGATTACAATTTATAAGTAGTAATTTTTACTTGTAGAGTATTTAAAAAAATATTTAGCCTTCCAGAGAGAACACGTAATGTTTTATTATTGTCAGTGATTATTAATTATGAGATTTATACATGCTTCTGTTATCAATCAAATGTATGTAGTACACAATTTTCTTGCTGTTGTAGTTTTACTCAGTATTCTGATGTAGGTGTTTTTTTTAACCTTTTTTTAATGAGAAGTTTTACAACTTGTTACACTTTTTCTTCCCGAGCCCCCACTGATTCCGGGTGATGAACGCGGGAATTGCAAGATTGCATGTGTTGCCAAGAGAAATGAACAAAATAATATCGACAGTTTCTTAGCAAAGCTTACTTAATTTAGTGGTTTTACTTGATCTGGTCGGAAAAGCTTGCCCAGGCAAGACAATGAATTTTTTGTGCAGTGATGTATAATATGAGTTTCCAAGTTGTCTGTATTTATAGAAGACACTGAAGAATAACAGTTCATTAGTACTTGTTGTAACCTTAGCACAATTAAGTGGTACATAATTTAGTTGTTGAAATGACTGGTTTGGATTAACTGTAAGCTCAGAAACTCCAGAAGAGACTGCAGGTAGCAGAGCTGGAATGTGGGTTTTTGGCAGTTAGCAGTATGCTGACCTGACATGTGGCATATCTCCAGGTGATGAAGATGGTGATGACTCTGAACGTGCAGGACTCTGGTTGCGTGCACTTTATCAAGAGGCCCGGAGCAGTTCTGGAGCCCGGCTGTGTGGTGGCCCGCCTGGAGTTGGACGACCCCAGTAGACTCCACCCGGCAAGTCTACAGCGCTCTGAGGAACTCGAACAACTATGACACTGTCCTCCACTTTAGTGGTCAGGCTTGTCGTTAGAAATGAGTGGTAGCCCTTACACTGTGCTCCAAACCACTAGGTGGAGCTGAATACAAGACCCCTCCCTGCCCAGCAGCCCCTCCCCATTGTTGGAGAGAAGCTGCACCAGGTGTTTCACAATGTGCTGGAGAACCTCATCAAGGTCATGGATGGATACTGCCTCATGGAGCCTTACTTTAGCACCAAGGTGTGGATTTGGTCAAATATATTCTAAGTACATTGTGTTTGGATATATGCCTGTTTGAGGGTCTGCCCATGTCTACTGATGAACCTACAAGTAATCAGAAATTCATACTGTACTTTTTCTAACCCTAACCCTAGTCTCAGATTGCTAACCCTAATTTGGGGCCTTAAGGTTAATCAACAGGCTGTTGAAAAGTAGGAAATATGCTATTAAAGCATGCTAAACTGTGGTTTACTATCCTACAGGGCAGCAAAACTGTCATACATTTTTACATTTGTACATTTTTAAATGTTTTTCCTTCTTATTCAGTTATTTTTCATTCTGCTTCCAAGAGCATCTTGCTTAATTGACATTGATTGGCATTAAATTCTATTGGTTAAAATAGGTTATGGCATGAGTGCAAGAACCCTTCTGGGATGTTTCCCTTTGCCTTGTGCCCAGATTAAACAGTGGGTGGGCACACTCATGATGACCTTGCGAGACCCCTCGTTGCCTCTGCTGGAGCTTCAGGAGATCATGACCAGCGTATCGGGCCGCATCCCCGTGTCAGTGGAGAAGGCCATCCGCAAGGTCATGGCCCAGTACGCCAGCAACATCACTTCCGTACTCTGCCAGTTTCCCAGCCAGCAGGTGAGTGCTAGTGGCTTATACAGCTATTCTTTTTTTTGTTGCTAAATTCTGTTTGATCCACCTTGAGCTGTGCAGTGACATTTCTCACGTTTCAGATTGCTAATATTTTGGACAGCCATGCTGCAACCCTGCAGAGAAAGGCAGATCGAGAGGTCTTCTTCATGAATACGCAGAGTATTGTGCAGCTTGTGCAAAGGTCAGAGTTCATCTCATGGTATAAGTAATGGTGATTGTCATAGCTGTCACAGCTCCTAGACCAGAGAGTGTTTCACCGTAACCTGCAAAGCCCATAGTTATGTAGGCTATTTGTGTGTCTAGTTAGTAACTAATGATCATCTGAACGATGGGCGTTCTTGATCTAGGTCAGCAATCTTCAACCGATGGGTTGCAACCCAAGTTTGAGTTGCGGCTCTGTGCTGATCTACAATCAGATTTCCCAGCCCAAATCCTAGAATTAACCTATAGAAATGGGTCTTGGGTCTGCAACTGCTTAGCGCAAAGCTAGTAAAAACTCATTCAACCAGTCCAATAAAAACCACTGGTGCTTAATTTAAAATTCACTGGCACATCCATTCAGGTTTATACAATAAGCATTGATTGGTGTAAATTGCAGAGTTCACTGCACTCTTAATCGTAGGGTTAATGTAAAGCTATACCTGATGTAGGGTCACAACTGAGCTGGCATGGTAAAAATTGTGTTGTGGTGCAAAAAGTTTGAGAACGGTTTATCTAGATCTTCTCGGGGTTTATCATTTGTGATCTGCAGATATCGGAGTGGGATACGAGGGTACATGAAGTCGGTGGTGCTGGACTTGCTGAGGAGGTACTTGCAGGTAGAGATGCAGTTCCAGCAAGGTGAGTGTGGCTGCAAGTTCTTTAGAGGCGGCCCCAACGTGCCACCTCTGTGGAAGCAGCACAGTGACAGGATGGGTGGCCGCTCTCATCAACAGCACATTACGACAAGTGCGTCATCAACCTGAGGGAGCAGTTCAAACCGGACATGACCCCAGTGCTAGAATGCATCTTTTCACACGCTCAGGTGTCCAAGAAGAACATCCTGGTGACCATGCTTATCGTAAGTGTGCAGCTCATTTTTACTTAATGATCTGCTGGCTGCATAGACTTGATCTACAGCTTCTAACTGAAACTTGGTTAGATAACAGTATCAGTGTGGCAGTTCTTATCAAAGCAGCCGTCTCTAAATTATACTTTTACAGTTGCTTGAGGTGACAGGAAAGGTGATGCTATATCTGCTTTATTTAAAGGCTCTTTACAATGGAAGCAGGTATTACTTGATTTTATTTTCATATCCATGCTTATTCAGGAACGCTGAACATAAATGGAGAAATAACTGAATTTTAAGGAGAGACTGACAATTCAGTTGCATAAGCAAATCTGCCACTTTACTCACAACTGCTGATACAATAATAATCGCCCTGATGAAATGTCTTTCTCAGGACCAGCTGTGTGGGCGTGACCCCACCCTGGCTGACGAGCTGATGGCCATCCTGAACGAACTGACGCAGCTCGGCAAGGTGGAGAACTCCAAGGTGGCACTACGTGCGCGACAGGTGAGTCGTCATGTAGCTCCAGGAGCCCAACTTCTGTCCTGGTGCTGATCCCCAAAGGCCACCTTAAACATTTGTTTCTGGGTAAATGTTAATTATTTTATGTTGTATATTTTTCTGATTATCGTACCAATATTTTACACCTGTTTTTATGGATTTCCCAGATTTCAAAATTTTATTATTTGTTGTATAAAGTGGGGGGAAAAATGTATTATGCAAATGCCTTAAGTACCATAATTCTAACAAACATTGTTTCTGAAGGTCTTAATCGCCTCTCACTTGCCCTCATATGAACTGAGGCACAACCAGGTTGAGTCCATCTTCCTGTCAGCTATTGATATGTATGGCCACCAGTTCTGTCCTGAGAACCTGAAGGTACACAATGCCGGGCTTTCGCTTGCTTTAGATGCAGGCCGTATAACTTATATATATGTGTGGGTTTTTATATACGTTTTTATATATTCGTGCAGAAACTCATCTTGTCTGAAACGTCCATTTTTGATGTCCTGCCTAACTTCTTCTACCACTCTAACCGGGTTGTGTGCATGGCAGCACTGGAGGTGAGTAGGGGTTTTTGCGTTTTCTGTGGTACTTGTGCCTCTGAAAGGACAACCCCGACCCCTAAGCAGTGGTATATCGGTCCATCAGGTCTACGTTCGACGGGCCTACATTGCCTATGAACTCAACAGCCTGCAACACCATCAGCTGCAGGGTGGAACCTGCGCTTTGGACTTCCAGTTCATGCTGCCGTCCTCTCATCCCAACAGGTATCATTCCTGCAGCTTCTGAACCTTACATTCCCAGTATGTACCAGTGCTGGTCCCACTGGGGGATGGTTCTCCACTGTGTGTCTGGCAGCAGAAGATAGGTGGGGGGTTGAGTTGAAAGAGTTGATATTAGCCGCTGTCTGCTTTCAGGCTGGTTTGGTGGGAACTGGAAGCATCAAGGAGAAGAGAAAGCAATGTTACATCAGACAAGTGATGGGTGGCGTTTGAGTTTATTTAATTATGCTGAATATATATATACTTAAGTGAAAATATTATATCTATTTGTGTGTGTGTGTATATATATATATATATATATATATATATATATATATATATATATGTATGTATATATATATATATATATATATATATATATATATGTATGTATATATATATATATATATATATATATATATATGTATATATGTATGTATATATATATATATATATATATATGTATATATGTATGTATATATATATATATATATGTGTATATATATATATATATATATATATATGTATATGTATATATGTGTATATATATGTGTATATATGTGTGTGTATGTATGTGTGTGTATGTATATATATATATATATATATATATATATACATATACACACATACACACACACATATATACACATATACATATATATATATATACATATATATACACATATATACATAGCACACATATAATTAAAAAAAAAATTTTTTTGTAGTGGTTTTTCATCATTCTTATCTCCATTTCTCCCTTTGAAAGTTTCCATTTGGCCAGAGTAGCTCGTCCTGTGCCCGAGGACAAGTAATGAACCTTCTCTATTTAAGTATCTTCTCTGACATGCTGCGGTGTCTACTGAGAGCACTAATTTAGGACGGTAACACATCTGTGCTTCTTTTTGTCAGAAACCATAATCTGACCTTTCTAACCCTCCCCCCCCGGTCATTATTGCCTTAATCTGACTTAATAGACTGCTTCTCTTTTTCATGTGGAATGACACTGATGTTCTCCTATCTCTGCTTTTTTGTGCTGGTATCTGCCATACCAGAGAATGCGGCTGTGGGGTTTCCTTCCCTAAATGGTGCTAAAGCTAATTCTGTTGCATAGCGGTGAAAGTTTAGGGTCTCTTGCTAACACTGATATGTTAATGGTCTTATTTCAGAGGAAGCAGCCCTACCCTGAACAGGTAGAGTACAGCTACTTATTGCTGTGGTATATCTATGCAACATGACAGTATGTACGTTGCGCTTCAGGTAGCATGCTTGTCTGCTTAATTTTTCTATCTTTTTTTAATGGAAAATATTCACAATCGTCTTCTAATTTTCATATGGGCAACCTCTTCTAACGTGTTTTTTGGTTTCTCAGTCTTTTTATTGCTAGTTTGTCTTAAACTGAAGTGTTTCTGGAGCTAAGAATTTGGTGCATGCTGTGTTTCTGATACTAAGATGGGGTATCTTTCGCTGTCGCACACTATCGCATACGTGCCTTCATGGAAGAGCAGTTGTACACACTATGCTACAGTCTTGCTTTCATCGAATATGATGCTCTCAGTAGTCAACCCCATCTTATTAAACGCCACCCTTTCCACTCTAGCAAACGGCATTCCACCTGCTCTCCCAACACCTATCCCCTGCCACCCCCCAGCCATTCCAGTCCCCACCCACCATTCTGTCCACACCTCCGGCAGGGTGTCTGTTCCGGTGAGTTCCGGCCACTTCGAGATGCGGCGACAGAGCAGTGAACTTTTCCTGGATGGTGCCTTTTCTCCGCCCTGCCAGAGGATGGGCGCCATG
Organism: Brienomyrus brachyistius; assembly: GCF_023856365.1. Classification (NCBI taxonomy): domain Eukaryota; kingdom Metazoa; phylum Chordata; class Actinopteri; order Osteoglossiformes; family Mormyridae; genus Brienomyrus; species Brienomyrus brachyistius. Next base: position 49,723,063 of record NC_064534.1, read on the forward strand.
GTCGCCTTTGAGTGCTTTGGGGACTTTAAGAGGTAGAGTTCAAAGGTCACACACCATCACTTTGCCTGGGAAATGGTGCTCATGTGTTAAGGACTATGTCTGAGGCACAAGTGCCTGCAGAAGGTATTTCTTGTGGTTTTACTTTTGAAAATTAAATCAGATCTTACTCGTGCAATTAAGTTGGAAAACGCCTCCCTACATTCTGTAAGACAAGGTGATATAGACCCGTCTCTACCTGGCTTTTCTCAAATTCGGAGGGCAGTTCTTATGCTCCTCAAACCTGAAGCAACAGCTATGACCTGCATTGAGACTCATGAACAGGGTTTTTTTTATGTATTTTTATGTTTTAAAGGAATTTTGATGAGGTCATCTCTAGCTTTGCCGAGCCTGCCCTGGAGAGCCCGCTCTTCCCTGAGGTGTGCTCCACCCTGTTTGATGAGGAGAACTGCAAGGTCAGGAGGGCAAGAAGAGGGGAGGGCAGGGGGTTGACCTTTTTCATATCCAGGGCATGATGTTGATTCAGTCCATGTAACCCCCCCTCCACCCCCGTTACAGAGTATGAAGGACAACCCGATTCACATAATCAATGTGGCCATCAGGTCTGCTGACTCTGAGGATGATGACCTGCTGGTTGCAGCCTTCAGCACTTTTGCTCAGTCCAAGGTGGGCCAGGGTCATCACCTATTAGATTTTGATGAGCTGTATCCCTCTGAACTAATTTAACAATCTTTTGCAGAAAAGCATACTCTTTGATTACGGCATCAGAAGGATAACATTCTTAGTCGCAAATAAGGTAGACCATCTTGTTCTTCTGAAATTTAAATTTTTCGAGTAACTACTTAACGCAGACTTTAGTACTATTCTTAACATCTATTAGAAATTTCATCATAACCCTACACCTCAGCTAATATAAATTGTAATATTTTTCATCCGCAGAGAGAATTTCCAAAGTTCTTCACCTTCAGAGCTAGAGATGAGGTAAAACATATTGCTGTGCATTTTGGGTGGGTGTAGAAATAATAATGTTTGCTCAGTCTAAGTTCTCTTCACTTCTGTGACCGGTGTGTGTTTCCTGCGATGTTCGCAGTTCCAGGAGGACCGTATCTACCGGAACCTGGAGCCAGCGCTGGCCTTCCAGCTGGAGCTCAACCGCATGCGCAACTTCGACCTGAAGGCGCTGCCCTGTGCCAACCACAAGATGCACCTGTACTTGGGCGCCGCCCGTGTGCAGGAGGGCGCTGAGGTCACTGACTACCGCTTCTTTGTCCGGGCCATCATACGCCACTCAGACCTCATCACCAAGGTAACACGGCACAGGGCAGCGACTCCTCTGCTTTCCACTGACAAGTCAGCTGGTTAACTAACTGACTATTTCCAATAGAGTAATTAGTAACTGAATTTTAGCACTAATGTTAAACCAGTTTTCTGGGTATTTTTTGTGAACCACAGTCATGTACCCTATTAAATGTACTTGTGCAAGAGGGTTTCTGGGGGGGAACCTAAGCTGAGTTTAGGATGGCATACGTGGTTCCTGCCCGCAGGAGGCCTCCTTTGAGTACCTGCAGAACGAGGGCGAGAGGCTCCTGCTGGAGGCCATGGACGAGCTGGAAGTGGCCTTCAGCAACACCATTGTGCGCACAGACTGCAACCACATCTTCCTCAACTTCGTGCCCACTGTGATAATGGACCCATCAAAAGTTAGTGCGGCTCCTTTAGTCTATCTGACAGGTCCTTCCTGATTATGGCAACTTAGAAAAGAGATGGTTATTTTGGGTCATGATGAAAGTGTTTACTGGTTAGGTGTCTGTCTGTCTGTCAGATAGAGGAGTCTGTCCGCTCCATGGTGATGCGCTATGGCAGTCGGCTGTGGAAGCTGCGTGTCCTGCAGGCCGAGCTGAAGATCAACATCCGCCTGACACCTACAGGAATGGCAATTCCCATCCGCTTGTTCCTCACCAACGAGTCGGGGTACTATCTGGACATCAGTCTGTACAAGGAGGTCACCGACCCCACCTCTGGGCAGGTAACCCTTTTGCACAATGGGAAAAATCACAGTGCCTGATTGGAATGTTCTGCAGTAGGACGGTCATAATTATCGCATAATCGCCTGATTGCGATTATTTGAGCTGACTGCGATTATTTGTTGCATAATTTCTAGAATCGTCTCCATTTGTATTAAAGTAGCTGAATGACACATAACTGTCATATTTCTATCCTTATTTTCATATCATTTTCTACCGCGTAGTGTTTGACTGGCGCTCGTTTAATGATGTCATCTCGTTGCACGTCTGAAGCACCGCCTTCCCCATATGTACCTCGCACGTTTGTGCATGCTCATGCGCAGCATTCCACTTCCCGGCGAATTGTATGACGGTGCCCGATTTCTACCACTTCGTTTCACAACATATTCACAACCCAACCTGATCATATTATTATTTCTTGTCACTATATCAGGTTCATTTTATGGGCTGTTCTGGTGGAGATCGTTCACAGAATGCGATATTTAGCCAGATATTCCGATTTTGCTTTCTTTGTGTTCGCTGTCTGTTTAGTAAAATCTCTGCGTAACATCTGCGTTTGTGTTTGAGTGCGTTTTTATGCACCTTGTTACGGTAGGATGACTGTGTATGTGCCTAACGGCTGCGATTATTATGCTGCAGCAAAGTCTGTGTATTATGTCAATAGGACAAAGAACTAGAGAAATGTATATATTTTGTTTGTGATTCCACTGTTTTGGAGTGATATAAACAGGTGCACATAACTGGTATGCAAGTTCGAATTCGCCTTAAAGCATTACACGCGGCAATTTCTTATGGCAGCGCAAACACGTACGTATTTGTGAATTCGTGCTGACAAGATATTATCATGCATTTGAACCTTTATGTGGCTAATTTGTATTTATTTCACGGTTTAAATGCTTGCTTGACTGTTATGTGCCCCCCTTGATATAAATATAGCAAAAACAAACACAAAATACGCCAAACTTCATTTTTCAGTTTAGAGTGAACCAAAGCTATAAGTATATCAAAATACCATACCGTTGGATAGCAGCAATTTAACTGTTAGGCTGTTTAAGTAAATTTAACTATTTAGGTAATGGTGTTGATCCAAAAACGGGAAATAGAATAGCAGAGTGACTTAAAATAACAAGCAAAGAAAAAGCATTGTCAAAAAGCATAAGTCAATGGAATCATTAACACTAGGGCTATAATGGATTTTACCTTCATCCTCTTATATTTACCCCAGACTTCCTTAATTCCAATACGTTATCTGGCTTAGTTTGATGTAAATGTACACAATATGATTTGCAGTATAATGGCAGGATGAAGGGATCAGGCATTGCAGATGTACAATGGAAAATCAGGTAGGTGGTACGGATCAGGTAGTGACAACACTAATTGTTTATCTCGAGGTGTTTAACATCTTATTTGTTATTTATATCATATCTAGCTAGATCAATTTTTGTTTACAAAGCTAAAAAGGCAAATTCAATTTTTATTTACATGTTCCAGTATTCAGTTCTTTATAAGGTATGCAGTATATGTATTATTAAACTATGATTAGGCTAAAACTCGACTGATAGTGTTATAAATGGGCAGAAAAAGACAGTTAAATCGTTAATTGTAATTATTTGTATGACAGTTTATTCTTAACTAAAATTGAATGATGGTGACAGCTAGGGATGTAACGATACCGAAAACTCACGGTATAATAATATCACAATAAAATGTCAGCGATACGATAATTGTCAGAGTTGCGGTTAGCGAATGGGCAGGCAAGCGGGCAGGAAGCAGGCAAGGAGGCGAAAGTCGGGGAGAACGGGGATTTATTGCAGGGAAGGATGGCTACGGGCAGGGCAGGATGGAATACTAGCACAGACATTGACTAACATCAATGACGGACGAAAAACCAGGGCAAGATGTGGACTGAAATAGACAGGACTGGGCGAAAATAATCAGACACAGCTGGGCAAGATCGGGGAAGCACACATGGATAATCAGGGGGCGTGGCACACATGAGGATTGGACCAGCCGGGCATGACAGATAATTATCATGATATTTAAATAGATAAAAGCTCTTAATAATTAATAATCAATGTGTTTATATCAAATTAGTTCTTCCTTTTAATATAAAGTGCTTCTGCTTTTCTTCATTACTGAAATATCCAGCTATGACCTTAAGCATTTCCCAGAACTTGGTTGCAATAATTGTCCTTTGCAATGATTGAATGTAATTATAAAACAAAAACAAGCAGTCAGAAGTTCCTTTATAAAATATTAATTATTACTGCAACAGCTGGATCTTTTAATCAAAACACAATCTGTAATTCCAAAGTAGTGTTTTCTGCCATTTTCCCGCCGGATCAGTTTTCACCACGTGAAATATAGGCCACGCCCATACATACTAACACGCTAAATAATGCGTGTAAATAAAAACAGCGCATGTGTAACACTTATGACCTTATTTTGGGTCCACTTAGTAGTGCTACGGCCCAGTTCTAGGTTCGATGGGAGTGGTGGTAATGACACCTCAAAATTTAGGAACAACATCCTTTAGTAAATATTAATTGTGGAACATGAAGAATCATGAATGCATTTATATACATTTACATTTAAATGGAAAAAAGTTAATCTACCTCTTTATAAAGTATGGATTTAGATATTGTTTGTTTTGGGTTCTGAGTCCAGTGGTTAAATCAGTTATTCCTGGTTAATCCATCCATCCATTTTCCAAACCGCTTATCCTACTGGGTCGTGGGGGGTCCGGAACCTATCCCGGAAGCAATGGGCATGAGGCAGGGAACAACCCAGGATGGGGGGGGGGGCAGCCCATCGCAGGGCACACTCACGCACGATTCACACACACGGGCAATTTAGTTATTACTGTAAGTCCAATTAGCCTTTGGACTGTGGGGGGAAACCGGAGTACCCGGAGCAAACCCCATGACGACATGGGGACAACATGCAAACTCCACACACATGTGACCCAGGCGGAGACTTGAACCTGGGTCGCAGAGGTGTGAGGCAACAGTGCTAACCACTGCACCATCATGCCACCCCTCCTAGTTAATCCTAAGTCTTAATATAGTTATATCCTAGTTCAGTTTTGTTAATGTTTGACTCCGCACAGATCATATTAAATAATTATTATGTGTCTATTTATAATCACCTAATACGTCCTTATTTAAATTCTCTATCCAGTATCTTTAGCACCTACATATCTTTCCTTTAAATCAGTAACTTCCCCCCACATATCAAACTCAAAACTCAACACGTATAAAAGGAAAAAGCAAAATCTTCCTTTTATTTTAGTTAATTAAAAAAAATCTTCTTCTAAGAATAAGACTGCTTCTTATTCTGCTTATTCTAAATTCTATGGTAGCACTCGCTGCAGCCAGCCTGAACCGCTTCTGCAAAAAAACAGCCCGCGCTCTCCACATTACGTCGTGACACCACCTCACAATCCACATGCAATCGTCTTTTTTCTTAGAGAGAAATGATCATTTTGTTAATATTCTGACCTATTTTCATGTGGGTTACACACGGCCAGTAGAGCACAAAGCATTCTTTTATGTAGTATGTATTTTTTGAGACGGAGCTTATATGAGCGAAATAACCCTGTGATATCGTGGTTGATATCGGAACAGTCCGACAACGGTTTCGAGGTATATTTTTATCCCGATATTTATTATGTTCGTTACATCTCCAGTGATAGCCTTGTTCTGCAGTAAAAACAAGTATACTAAATATACTAAGTGACTATCTCCCCAGATCATGTTCCAGTCCTATGGGGACAAGCAGGGCCCCCTGCAGGGCATGCTCATCAACACACCCTATGTCACCAAGGACCTCCTGCAGTCTAAGAGGTTTCAAGCCCAAACACTGGGAACCACCTACGTCTATGACTTTCCTGAGATGTTTCGACAGGTACGCTGTTGTCCAGTTCCTCTTCTGCTGGGTTGGTGCTTTTGAGTCTCATTGTCCCCTATGGGTCTCATCTCCGCAGGCCCTATTTAAGATTTGGGGCTCAGGAGATAATTACCCCAAGGATGTATTGACATGCACTGAGCTGGTACTGGACCCCCAGAGCCAACTGGTACAGATGAACCGACTTCCTGGAGACAATGAGGTAGGAGGATGATTAGTCTTCATGGACGGAGCTGTAGGAGGTGTCCATGGGTTTCAGAATTTTATCATCACCTGACATATCAGATGAGGTTTATATAAGTGAAAACGACCTTTTGGGGAATAGAACTTGTCATTGAATTGTCACATAGGATAGTAATTCTGCTAAAGAGACTAATGAGATTCAGGAGGCTAAACTTAAGTCAGATAAGTGCTTCCGTGAGATTCTGTGCAGAACTCCTGGACACCACGATCCAGATTTAAAACTTCAAATAGTAATAGATTCCTTATTTGTTCAGGTAGGAATGGTGGCCTTTCGAATGAAGATGAAGACACCAGAGTACCCTGAAGGGCGGGACATCATTGTCATCTGCAATGACATCACTTACATGATCGGCTCATTCGGGCCACAAGAGGACCTGCTATTCCTGCGTGCTTCGGAGCTGGCGCGGGCCGAGGGGCTGCCTCGCATCTACATTGCCGCCAACAGCGGGGCGCGCATTGGCCTGGCCGAGGAGGTGCGTCACATGTTCCAGGTGGCTTGGAACGACCCCCAGGATCCGTACAAGGTAGGGTCAGCCTTCAAGCCTCTGTGCCTGCGATCGAAAGGTTGCCAGTGTGAGCCCAGCTTCGGCAGAATTGTTATGTCCATAGCCCCCATGAGCAAGGCTCTTAACCCTCTATTCTGAAACGCCATTAGTGGCTGCCATTTGCTTTGTAACCCAAGCTTGCTCGGTATGTGTATCTCATGGAGACCGAGATGGGGTAGGCAGAAAGAATTTCCCTATAGGGATGAATGAAGCATCTCTCTTCTATTCTAACATGTTTTGGTTGGTGGGATACTGCAAGCTGATCTTGTCCACGTGCTGTATGTTCCTTTCTTCCCATTGGGTGGGGCTGTTATTGACAGTATCCTGGAATCACACTCATTTCATTATTCCTCTCCCTTCATCCTGACCCCATGGGTTGCTAGAGCTTGTTTTTCTCCTCACTTGTTTCAGGATGGCATCTTTATGCTGCTGTTTTGTGGAATTTCATCCCTACAGGGCTTCAAATACCTGTACCTGACCCCCCAAGACTACACCCGCATCAGCTCCAGCAACTCAGTGCACTGTCAGCATGTGGAAGAGGGGGGAGAGTCCAGGTGCAGGGGGTTCTTGCATTGTTTGGTGTTTGTAACTGGGGGCAGGATGGGGAATCGGCAATGTGGCTAGGACAGCAGAGAGAGGTTTCTGAGAATTTAAGACGGAGTGACGAGAGAGCCAGTGAGTGGAGTGATAGCATTGTCAGTGCAGAGCTTACAATGGCTGGTGCCGCGGGAGGTGAGAGGTTCCCTCTGACATGGTGCCATGCTGTCTTGGTTCTGCCATCTTAGGTACATTATCACTGACATCATCGGGAAGGAGGAGGGGCTTGGTGTGGAGAATCTGCGAGGTTCCGGCACCATTGCAGGGGAGTCGTCCCTGGCTTATGAAGAAATTGTCACGATCAGCCTGGTGAGTCGAAGGTCCGGCCGTGGACTGTAGGGTATACTAAAGGGCAGGTTTATGTGCAGAATGATCTACTTCATGTGCCTCTCAGTGAATTTATTCATTGGTGCTTTGAGTTACAGTTATGGGTAGGGTTAAAAAAAAGTAGCCTTTCTTGGGGGAGAGCCACTCCGTGTGACCAAATAGGCATAAAATTATTTGTGTGTGTCTGCAGGTAACTTGTCGAGCTATTGGTATTGGAGCATACCTGGTGCGTCTAGGACAGAGAGTCATCCAAGTGGAGAATTCCCACATCATCCTGACTGGTGCTGGGGCTCTGAATAAGGTGCGTGCGTGTGTGTGCGTGTGTGTGTGTGTGTGTGTGTGTGCGTGCGTGTGTGTGTACATTTTTCAGGTGCCCACAGTATAAACCTGAATTTTATAAAAATCCGTGAATGCAGTCAAAAAATTTTAAAATGTCAAAAGTCGTTTGGTGACTTGTGGTTAAGGTTATGGCTGGGTAGAGGGTGGGATTATCCTAGTTAGGATTAGGGTCATTTATGTCAGACATTAGCGGACACGTATTTCTAAAGTAACGCACAAGTGGGGCAGATAGCACATTACAAACATGGCTGTCAGGGAGCATGGCTGATCGATTTGGGGAAAATATCTTATTGCGATTTTTCTGACATATTACAATATGATTCGTGATATTTTTTAAAGTCAAGCTTCAGTTTAAGTCACTGCATAATAGATGTAAAACATTTTTCAAGTTCTTCTGCTCCAGTAGCCATACCTCACTGTCAGCTGCTTTTAACATGCCACGTGGACACACAATTATCTTGTATCTTTTCACTGCACCTCTGCATTATATGGAAGTCCATGGAGGACATCCGTCATCATTCTTCTGTCATATGTCAAGATCACACCTTATTTTTCTCATGATGTCAACATGGCAGAAGTTTTGTTTTCTCAAGTTCACAAGTTATTTTCCTGACATCACAAAATAGCAGAAGTCATAATTAAACGCGTAAACAGTGTTTGTCAAGAGAAAGAGGGAAGCGGATTCCAATAAAAACACAATGGCTAATGCTTTTAAATCGGTGCTGTTTTTTTTTTTTTTATTGTTACACACAAAGGGGGAATTTTTGCCCATTGTTATAAAAGAATTTCAAACCCAGAGATGTTTCTCAACATGTATCTGACCATTCTTCTGTTTTGGCATTTCTGTTTTACGTCATCTTCCATTGGCGAAGACCATACAGAGGATGGTAAAAATCCTCCGATGTCAGTCTTGCCCCATCGTCGGCTACATCCTTGCAGAATGAAAACAGTCCAACAATTCATTGCATCTCTAGTTTGTTGCTGGCAAGTTAGCAAGATTGCGCTTCCCAAGACCACAAGTACAATCTTTGCGTTCTTGGTATTGAGAAACACTCCAGAATGCGTAACCTCTATGGACTTCTGTAGGATCATGATTTAGTAAGTAACTAAATCGGCAAGTAATTAAATCGGCAGTAAAACTAAATTTCCCACTATTATGGTTAAACTTTGCAATTAATCCAGAGTTCACGCGTGTGTCAAGCTGTTGGGGAGATAATCCGTACAGATCTACTACATTTCGTTACTCCACTACTTCTGACTGGTGAGCGTGGCTGTCACACGAGGACGGCGTGAATTTATAAAGCTATTCACACGACAGTTTTAAGTCCAGAGTCAGACATGTTTTATAATGTATATCCTAAATCACAGCCTTTGAGATTTGCTAATTGCATTGTTTCAATTTGCCATTTCGATTTGGAGTTGGTTGAACATTCAGGCCTATCAGGGAGTCATTTAGGCATAAGTGCAGCTGGACTGAGCTTCCAGCAAAATCCAAGTATGTGTCATTGCATCAGGCATAACAGAGTCCCCCCCCCCCCCCCCCCGCTGTGTCAGGTTCTGGGCCGTGAGGTCTACACCTCCAACAACCAGCTGGGCGGCATTCAGATCATGCATGACAATGGGGTCACGCATACCACGGTGCCTGACGACTTTGAGGGTGTCTTTACCATCTTACAGTGGCTGTCCTATATGCCGAAGGTAGGAAAGGCCTCCATAATAATTACTTAGCCAAACATCAAACGGGTCAGGTGGATAGAGAATCTGAAAGTCCTGTGAAACATCTAGAAAGTGCCAAGATCTACCATTTACAAGATACAATTTACAATATAACACAATTTAAGTGAGGAACGTTTTGGAAAAGTTTATGCTCCAAGCCCCACATACCTGTTCATACTGCAGACCAAAAACAGTCCAGTGCCTGTACTGCCCCCGGTGGACCCAGTTGAGAGGGAAATCGACTTCATTCCCACCAAGACCCCCTATGACCCCCGCTGGCTGTTGGCAGGGAGGCCCCACCCTAGTAAGACCCTCATCAAATCTTGTATGGATGATTTTGTACTTTGAGTCTCGTATCTTATCATTTGGTTGTATGTTTTGCACTGTATAGATCAGGTGTGCTCAGTTATTTTCCCCCGAGGTCCAAATTCCATCAGCAAAACAAAGCCAAGGTCCACTGCCCACAATAACATAGCCAGCTACTGAGTACCCCTGTTATCGTTCATGGCAGACAATGACAATAATTGATGACTCCTGTCATTTTTGGTCATTCATTTGCTGTCTATTGTCTATGAGGATTTGCTGCTATAGTTAGGGTTTGCAGCAGAAACACTTTTGACTGATTTGTAATCTTGCTTACAGGTATAAAAGGCGCATGGCAGTCTGGTTTCTTTGACCATGGGTCATTTATGGAGATCATGAAGTCATGGGCTCAGACAGTGGTGGTCGGCAGAGCAAGGTAAATGTAGATTTGAAACCACTGGATCGCTCTAGTTCAATAAATGCATTTTTCACAAGCTAACTGTAGGATGTCTCACAGGTTAGGAGGGATTCCCCTAGGGGTCATCACCGTGGAGACACGCACTGTCGAACTGGCCATACCCGCTGATCCAGCCAACTTGGACTCTGAAGCCAAAGTGAGTGGTTTTCACCCTTATCACCCCAAAGTCCTGTGATAACTGCCTTCCCTTCCTTACGGCCACTCCTGCCTTCAGCTCCTGCAGCAGGCCGGTCAGGTCTGGTTCCCGGACTCCGCCTTCAAGACGGCTCAGGCCATTCGGGACTTCAACCGCGAGCAGCTGCCGTTGATGGTGTTTGCTAATTGGAGAGGTTTCTCTGGAGGAATGAAGGGTAACTCACACAGTTCTGCCAATTACTGTATCTTTGTTTTTCTTGCTCATCGAATTGGATGCTCCTTAGGTAGCATTGTAATCTCAGGATGTGCACACACTGGGTGATCACTTCCATGCTTGAGCACATTTGACCCACAAAGTCCAGTTCGTTTGACTAGTGTGATCGTTGGGCTTTGTCACTGTATGCGTTTAGTGTGATTGCTAACCGTGCCCAGGCAATAATGATGTGATCGCTAACCGTGCCAGGGCAATGATGAGATTCACACGCATGCACGCATATACACTAAACATGAACTGAACCTGTAAGGAACAAATTGGGAAGGCTGTACATATCATGTACAGTACCGTGCCTCCTAAAGACAGGCCTGAGATGCACAGATTGTGTACAGTACCCTGTGCCTCCTAAATACAGGCATGAGACACACAGATTGTGTACAGTACCCTGTGCCTCCTAAAGACAGGCCTGAGACGCACAGATTGTATACAGTACCCTGTGCCTCCTAAAGACAGGCCTGAGACACACAGATTGTATACAGTACCCTGTGCCTCCTAAAGACAGGCCTGAGACACACAGATTGTGTACAGTACCCTGTGCCTCCTAAAGACAGGCCTGAGACACACAGATTGTGTACAGTACCCTGTGCCTCCTAAAAATAGGCCTGAGATACACAGATTGCGTACAGTACCCTGTGCCTCCTAAAGACAGACCTGAGACGCACAGATTGTGTACAGTACCCTGTGCCTCCTAAAGACAGGCCTGAGACACACAGATTGTGTACAGTACCCTGTGCCTCCTAAAGACAGGCCTGAGACACACAGATTGTGTACAGTACCCTGTGCCTCCTAAAGACAAGCCTGAGACACACAGATTGTATACAGTACCCTGTGCCTCCTAAAGACAGGCCTGAGACACACAGATTGTGTACAGTACCCTGTGCCTCCTAAAGACAGGCCTGAGACACACAGATTGCGTACAGTACCCTGTGCCTCCTAAAGACAGACCTGAGACGCACAGATTGCGTACAGTACCCTGTGCCTCCTAAAGACAGGCCTGAGACGCACAGATTGTGTACAGTACCCTGTGCCTCCTAAAGACAGGCCTGAGACGCACAGATTGCGTACAGTACCCTGTGCCTCCTAAAGACAGGCCTGAGACTGTGACCTTGTACTGAGGAAGAGCAGATGGCTGCATGGATGTTTGCATAGCTAATACTTCTGTCCCAAGGCAGTTGTACTTTCACCTGTTTATGCAGGTGAATAATATAACTAGCAGTTACTAGGCAGAGTGGGTCACTGCTCTAGACTAGGTCCTGGAAACCTTTAGCTTATTGCTCCATTTTTTTCAACTGATAAGCTATAAATAGCTTCTACTGTTTTTGTTTTCATCCAAAAACATTATAATTTTGTGATGTGAAATTTTACTAAATAATTAATGTAATCATTTGCATAGCTTATAATAATTGTTGTATTATAATAAACATTGTTGAGCAGTTATTATGCTTGTATCTGAATTTTTACTGCTGGCTATTCCAGGAAGCCCCTCGATGATAAGTGTAATTCCATAGCCGTAGTTCTGCATGGTGCCTCTGGTTCCTGTAAATGCGATTCCACTGGACCCTGTGGTGCGTGTTAATGAGCTTCGAGGCCGAATCCCTTTAAGTGACGTAGCAGCACATCTCCCAGACATGTACGACCAGGTGCTGAAGTTCGGGGCTTACATCGTGGACAGCCTGCGCGAGTTCCGCCAGCCCGTGTTGGTATACATCCCGCCCCACGCTGAGCTGCGCGGGGGCTCCTGGGTGGTCATCGACCCAACCATCAACCCGTTGTACATGGAGCTGTACGCAGACCGAGAGAGCAGGTGGGCAGGCACCTCTTCACCAGTGAGTCTAGCTACAGCTTTGGTAACGCAATTTTAACTGCCCTGGTCTGCACAGGGGTGGCGTACTGGAAGCTGAGGGTACGGTGGAAATCAAGTTCCGTAGGAAGGACCTGCTGAAGACCATGCGCAGGATCGACCAGATTTATTTCCGGCTGGTCGAGCAGCTTGGTGAGAACAGCCAGAGCAGATGAACAGTTAATATATTAAATGGTGATCTTTAATTAATGCATTCAGTCATACTGAGTGAGTACATTTCCTTACGCAAATGTAATTCTTTATGTGAATGACTGTTGGCTTTGATATTACAAAGATGGGACAGATTGACTAATCTGTGTCATTCCATTTGGAATAGGAAGTCCAGAACTGCCAGAGGAGGAACGTAAGGATCTGGAGGCCAAGTTGAGGGAGAGGGAGGAGTTCTTGCTCCCGATCTACCACCAGGTGGCAGTGCAGTTTGTTGACCTGCATGACACGCCTGGCAGGATGCAGGAGAAAGGTGTTATTACGGTGAGGGCACTTTATTTTCATATTGCAAATCATTTTTGTATAATCTCTTCGTACCAGCTTGATTTTTCTTAACCTTCCTGTGCTTTTCTACTTTTCTATCACCTATCTAATCCTGCTTGTACTTGAAATTTATGAATCACTATAGGTCTCTTTATTTTTTTTGTGAAACTTTGTTACTCACTGCTGGTTGTGGATGTAGGACATTCTGGACTGGAAGAATGCCCGCGTCTTTTTCTACTGGCGGCTTCGGCGCCTGCTCCTGGAGGAGGTAGTGAAGAGTGAGATCCTATGTGCCAACAAGGAACTGAGTGACGGACACATCGAGTCCATGCTACGTCGCTGGTTTGTGGAAACCGAGGGCACAGTCAAGGTACGTAAAGACCAGGGATGCGGTAGTCCGGGTAGGGCTGCAGGATTCTGAAAAATATAGCAATTCTTTTGCTTTAAATTGAGATCACTATTCTCTGTAATGATATTTTTTTCTTAAATTCAAACGTTTATTGCACTCATTAAACTGCAAAAGGAAACCCAACAAAACACGACTGTGCCAAACATGATTTATCCAGGACCAGCATATCAACTTCTGACAACAGAAACTAAACACTCAGTTGACCATTCAGTTAGGGGAACCAAAAGTGCCAGCGGGGAACTTTTTTGGTACTTTAGGGTGGGACTTGAAACACTTCCTGTGTCAAATGGTTATGCAAGTCGCCTGCTTCTAAAACGCAATACAGCTGCCGTCTTGCAAACAGTTGCAAACTCAGAAAACAATGATAAAAAAAAAAATTATTATTATAATGAATGCATGGATAAGCTTTAACTGTGATCTGTTTGGAAGAACCAGAGATCAGGATAGCATAAAAAGAAATATTAAAGTATTTTGTATAATATACTAGGGCAGCACAGTATTGGACAATTTCTAAGTATTGCAATGTGATTTTGTTGTAATAAATATTGGGGTATTTATCAAATACAAAAGAGGAGTTCAACATAAATTTCTCAAAAACCTGTGTGTGATTTAAACAGAATGGATGAAAATAATTATGATTGTCTCAGAGAACATATATAGCTGTCATGCAAAATCAGCAGAGGTAAACTTTAAACTGATTTTTAAAGATATATTAGATAATTTTGAAAAGGAATAATAATTAAAATTGCAAAATGTAATTTTTTCCCCTATAGCAGAGAAAATGTTTTAACAAAATTTAATCTCCCTGAGCTATGATGTCCGTATACAGGATTGAAAGTAAAGCCTGGTCTAAGAATTGCACATGCACAACATGCGATGTTGGTATTAATATCGCACATCGGCCAGCCCTAAAATATACTATAGCCGTGTTTCGAATTCAGTACAAAATACCCGTCTCGAGATGTGATGTCATTCAGTGCCAGTATCGGTTTTTATGCCAGTGGAAAAACAGCACCTTGAAGTGCGGTACTTGGTGTGGTGTAAAAGCACCATTTAAAAGAGAATGCAGAATTATGGGATGCTTGAGACTCTTCGGGGGAAAAGTAGGAGCGCTTGTTTTGATCCGGCTGATGTAATACAATGCAGAAGAATCGTTGTAATTCAGAAATGAGATTGTGTGTGAATCGAGATCGTGGTTTTTTACGATTAATTGTGCAGCCCGTTTTAGCAGTGGAACCAATGAATATTCATTTTTCTGGAACTGTGTCACAATGAGGATGGTGACAGTGAAAATGATTGTGTGGGTCTGGTTGGCTAGTGTGTGTGACCACCAAAGTGTCTGTGCTTTTCAGGCTTACCTGTGGGACAATAACCAGGTGGTGGTGGAGTGGCTGGAGAAACAGCTGGCGGAGGGCGATGGTATACGCTCTGCCATCAGGGAGAACATCAAGTACCTAAAGAGAGACTACGCTCTGAAGCACATCCGCAGGTCAGGGGTCATGGGTCACAAGTCGCTAGTCAAAGATTGTACAACATCTTGGTGAAAATGGATAACCAGACATAAAACCTGTATAATTAATAAACACTGTATATGTATAGGAGGGTTGCATTTGATGTCACACTCTGCCATTCACACCAAGAAAGAGCCATCATCTGCCATACCAATGCATAGTTTCCCATATGGTCTGTGATCCTCGTGTGTACTGTCTGTGCATTTTTACCACATTCATTTTGGTAGGGTGTCCTGTTTTGAGCTGCAACAACAGAGTTCATGGTGAAGATATAGGATCCTGGAGGGTTCCCAAAATTAAAAAAAAATGTAATCCAAAGGGGGGAGATGACATTTTATCTCGCAGGTGGTACCAGCAGTGGCTACACAACATCTCTAGATTTGTTTCTGTAGATGATATTGCTGGGCTTTGTTAGCTGGTGAATTCTGGCTTCATTTTAATTAGCATGCTAACGCTAAAGTATCTCATGATCCCCATTCTGTTTGTGTTTGTGGTGACTGATGTAACCTTATGTGAATACAAGTAATTTTCTGGCTTTTTCTGGCATGTAAGTATGAGAGGTAAGCTGATGACATAAAACCGAATGTGTACAATGTGGAAACGTTATCCTACTGGGCAGTCTTACTCTTTCACATTAGGTACACCAGCTACTTTGGCAGAGGCAACATAGGCTGGGCCCCAACAGTGAATATGGGATGCAGCAGTGTGAAGAGAAGAGGCAGGGCACTAAGAGAGGGATGCAAAAAGAAATGACTGACAGTCCCTTCAGCCAAATGAAAGCCACAATGCCGCATTTGCAATTTTACCTTTAAATCACATTCACTTATGTGATCAAACCAGATTTGTTGTAGTGACAATGACAAAAGGCAGAGCAGTGTAATGTTAACATTATCACACAAAACAGAATACTGGCTGTTACAATTACATGACAAAAGTAAGAAGGATAGACAATATTTAATAATTGATGATAAATAATAAGCGTGTGATTTATACCTTTACTTACCCGTAAATATTGCAAAATATTCCTGGATGGGTACAAGAATAAAGGCACAGAATTACCCATGACCAAAAAAAAAACATAATTAACGATATCCTACAGGGGTGTGGCCTGCAACAGTAATGCTTTTAATGTGTATGGGTCACATCCAGTGATATCAGTTAATCTTTATAGTGTTAGCTTTAATTTTATTTTGGTTTTAAATAATGTTTTATATAACGTTTTTGCATCACTGCATGCAGTGTACTGAATATGATTGGTGTGAAAGTAAAGCTGTACTTGACCCAACTTGCTTGCATTCATGTGCTAGACTACTCCATTACTATGATGGGCAATGCACCAAGATGGCGGCGCAGGCCAATTGCACAATACATTTGCAACCCTCCTATATAAGTATTGGGTTAGAATGTGGTTGATGGGTGACTTTTGATCTTACATTTTCTGAGGTTTGCACCTGTCACCTAAGGCCTGTTGTCTCTGTGCATCCTTAGCCTGGTGCAGGCGAACCCTGAGGTGGCCATGGACTGCATCATCCATATGAGCCAGAACATCACATCTTCCCAGAGGGCCAAGATCTCTCACCTGCTGGCCACCATGGACAGCACAGCCAGCAGTTGACCTCTGAACTCCGCTCAGCACGGTGCCAGCGCCCATCCCCTTCCAGTATCCGACAAAACAAAGCCAGTGTTTTTTTTTTTGGACTGAGGGCCACGCATATCAAAGGGCAGATACTTTCTGACCTTCGATTACCTGCTTACTACTGAAAGGTTTTTCTCAGGGTTTTGCTGTCACCATGTGACCACCATCTGTAACTGCACACGCACAGAATTCCCTGTCCTCCTTGCGCACACACTTGACCACTCACTTTTTAAGTTATACAATGCACCCAGGTTCAGTTCTCTCTCTTCCCATTCCGGAACACCCCAAATCAGCCCCACCAAAGCATGAAAGTCCGTTATCGGTCTTGTAACAGGTATTAAAATGGTGTTACTTCACATTTCACTATTTTTATTTTCAACATGTGTTATGTTTTATTTACAAAACACTCCTCTCTTTTTATGGGGTGGTGCTTGTTTTTTCATCTAACATTATTAAATGGGTAGAGAAATCCATACATAGTGCCTGTTCTTCATGGGGGTGGGGGTTAAACATTAATTTGATTTAACATTTATAACTAGTCTCCTTCCTTGGGGAGATATTTGCCTGATTGTGTGAGTGTGACTCACAAAGGCTGTAGTTGGTTCTGCAGTGTGGCATCTTACCGGTTCAATCTGAATGACACTGAAAGGTTATATTTGACGCTTTCATAGAGCTATGTATTACCAAGTGTGTTTGTATGCATGCTACCCTGTGTAACTTAAGCAGTTTGGCTTGTTAGGATGCATTTATCTGAAGCAGGTGCCCACTGTAGTGTGAGCAGTTTCCTTGAGGATCTCAGTGGATATGAGATACTGACTTATTGTAAGTCCTGTTATGTGAATACAGTGTGTCTGGCCTACTCCTGTATGGAATTAAAATTTATATTATGAAAAGCTATTTTTAAATAAAACGTCTGTTGAAAGGTCTCACCAGCTGTGAGTGAATCATCGGACCGGAGCCTCATTGGTTACCAAAAAAGGTTTTACTGCTGTGTTGTCAATCCAGTTTAATCAACAACGGGATACAAGTGCATTTTTAAAAAGTTCACAAAGTTAAGATTTTGTTGTATTTATGAATAGAAGTTTTTTGTCTTCACAAGTACTTTTAGTTTTTAAACTGGTTTAGTAGCACTCTAACATACAAAATGGTATAAATGTCAAAACGTTTCTTATGTATGAAATTAAGTACATTTTATGTTTTTTTGTGCTGCTGAAATGTCACAGCGGCCCCTTTGTTGGTGTTTACGATGTGAGCTTTGTAAGCAGACACCTTGGCAGAGGCTTTGGGTCACGGCGCAGATTAAACTGGCCGTTAATTAAACAAAAACAAAAAAGCCATTTAACAGAATATCTGCACAAGTCATCGCTTTGGGTGGGTGCATGTGGTGTAAACACTCAAACTCTTGCATTCTTGATATTATAAATTAATGTCATTTTTTTGTTGCAGGGAGAGCCATCACGGCTATTACAAATGTACACAGTGCTTCATTGGCGTCTCTCACATTTACAAGTCATAAATAAACACAAACGACACAGTAATACTGTCTAGCACAGGTAAAAACACATAAAAGTACCGTCATTAATGCTAACATTTCATTGAGGTAAAAGAAATCCACAGGAATGTGTTTTTTTTCCCGCTTCTACAGTCTTTGATGTTAGTTAGCTAAACTGGTGCAGCCTTTTTACTGCTAAGAATTCATATTTACAATGTAATGTGGTTTTAAAAAGAAATGGGTCTCTCTGGATGAGTCTCGTTTATGGTCGACGGCTCATTTCAGTGTCTCTCTAATGCCACAAACTGAGTAGCTGTGCACTGTAGAGTAGAGGACTAAAGAATGTGAGGAAAAACAGCAGCTCTTGAAGTCAGTCAAAATTTGTTGGCGCCGGGAGTTGGATTCAAGATAAGTTTTTTTCACTGTAGTGATTTAGTTTCTCGCCCCCTACTATGTTCGGGTAGATATGCTGCCTGTAAAGCTTGCCTAAGCTAGTGCAGAGCGATGGGCTTGCTGCTACCCTGTACTCCCATGTACTGTGCTGACACACTGTCCATGGCGGGGTAGGTGGCATACAGGCCTGTCACCTGCAGCTCCGAGAAGGACGGGCTGCCTTCGCTGGACAGAGGTGTGAGGCTGGGCACAGCAAGCTCACAGTCAGACAGCCGTAAGGGGGAGTCACTAAAAGCGTCCAGTGTCTCCAAGTTGAAGCTTTCGTCCTTCATGTCCTCCCATAAGTTCCCTGTGGAAAAACATGTCATGTATTTCTGGTGGCATGTCTGTCTCACTGTTTATTGAGCTACAGTTCTACTATATGCTTCCAGTGAATGATAAGTGCAGAGACCCACCTTGTAAAGCAAAATCCATGATACTGGGATCCAGGCCGTCCACCTCGGTGCTCACATCTACATGAAGGTTGTGGTAATCGTGAGCCAGTTTCCCATGGTACTGGGCAATGGGACTGTGTGACATGTCGGGCGTGTGGTGTGGGGGCGTCTGGGCGAGTGCGGGTGAGCTGGGAGCCGGTCGGGCCTGAGCTGACGCCTGGTGGTGCAGTGGGAGACACTGCAGGGACAGGGTCATCACCGGCTGAGGCTGCACCTGGATTGGCAGTGCCAGGCCGGCCAGGCAGCTGGACATCCTGGTCACTCCCCCATCACACAGCTTCCGCCGGCAGCTCTCTGGCCGATCTGTTATCAGCTTGTCCAACTCATCTGGGAAACCAGCAAGAAGATGATGTTTGATTACTAAGCAGCTTTCAAAGGACGGGTGGGATCTCTCTTCCAGGAGAGGAACAGGCTACCCTTTAATAGCACTTGACTTGCACTTCTGCACCAACTGAACTTGGATCCTGTCCCAAAGAGGCCAGGACCATAGACTACGGGCCTGAATGGACCCTGTTTACCTACCCCTGTTGTAAACACTCTGGCTAACTTTTTTGACATGCTGAGTGATGACAATGGCTTATAAACTGATTCAAGGTTTCGTAGCAGACATGCTTTACTCACAGTTTGATCCTGTTCATACCATCTGGAACTGACTGAGCCCCAGCTTGTCTGTCCTGAGCTTCCCTCTAACTTGCCGCCCACTGCTGTCCCCCGTAAGGCTCCTTGCCTACCTGGGTTGGCCATGCTACGGCGTATGGCTGGCAGGTCCTTGCGCTTCCACTTCTGCATCTCCTCCTCCATCTTGTCAATCTTGGCCGGGTTAAGGGCCCACAGGCAGCCCTTCCGCGATGAGCCACTCAGCTTGTTCTCCACCTTCTCAAAACACTTGTTCAGTGACAGGTTGTGGCGCACTGAGTTCTTCCAGCCATCTGGTGCAGTCTGAGGATGATTTAATGGAACAAAATGACATCTGGATCAGGTGACGGAAGTCCTGGCCAACGAGGCCGTATTGGCGTTTCGTGCTTTTAATCTTAACTATGTTTCCTTGTGTTAACTCTGGTTTCCCTTCTGAAGAAGAATCATCTGCAGAAGCTCACCTTGAAGTAGGGGAAGTGCTCCTTCATGAAGCTGTAGATCTCGCTGACCGGGAGGCTGCCCGTCTTGCTATTCTTCAGAGCCATAGCAATCAGACAACTGAGGAGATACCTAAATGTTATCCATCTCATCTGGATGATTCTTGAGAGTGAGCTGACATCAAACGCATAGGGAGGGGGTTTGATATTGGGGAGGACACAGCATAATTATTTAAATATAAAGGTCAATTGTATTTTTTTATTTTTTTTTGGGGGGTGGTAATTAACCCAATTTAAATATTCCCCTTGGTCCCTACGCCCCTGGGTGATGTATACAGCCCACTGAAGGTTTACCTGTAGGAGTAGATGGGCTTTGGAAAGGACTGGGGTTGCATTTCTTGATTGCCATGAGATGTCAGGTGGGTCTGGTTGAACTGGCTCTGGCCGGTGAACGAGCTGCTGCCATAGATACCAGCAGAGGAATACTGTGAAGGGGGGGTGAATTTAGACATTGTAATGTAATGACTTGTTTTGACAATATATCTATAGACCACAAATCCATACACAGATCCATTTAGCTCTGATCTATATGCTGAATCGTGTTACCTGCTGACCAGTCTGTGCCAGCGTGAATACTTGCTGTGATGAAGCCTGGTAGACTGTGGCAGGAGACTGGAACCTCGGGCAGGACTCTCCGTTCAGTGAGTAATGTGTCATCTGGGGGGGGGGGACATGTCATGAGATCTGTGGTCTACTTCATGCAGAAAGAAACACAGAAGGCGGCCAATGGCACTTACATTTATGTTGTGGGTGCCAAGACTGCTGACTCCCAGTAGGCTGTTCTGAATGTTACTCTGCAGGTGGATTGTGGTCTGGCCCCCAGATGCAGTCAAGTGAGCTACAACCAGTGACAACCTTGTTCATGACAGGATGAACTTCACACAAACCCAATGGAACAAAAACATTATCCTTGTCTCCTGGTTAAGTATGAACATTTATAATGGAATCTCTTTCAAAGACTATCGTCATTTTCTTGCCCAAATATGGGTATTTAATTTTTTTAATTCTTTAATGCTTAAGATTTGAGAATTATTTCACATTCCTTTAATAGCCCAATGCTTTGCAAATTGCACTTAACCGCTGCTTTTAACCATGTAAATTGATTTAATTAAGCTTTAATGGCTCGAAATTATTTTGCACGTATAAAAATGTTCAAACACTGTATATACGCGGGTAGAATTTTCTAGAAGCTGACGAGAGGTATTACAAACAGCTGTATGTTGGGTGTTTGGGCCCCCACCTGTGTGCTGTCCCAGCAGGACGCTCTGCGGGCCCGAGCTCAGATCCAGGCGTCCCGTGGCCATCTGCTGCAACCGGGGCACGTCCACAGAGGTGAGCCAGGACAGGGACTGCAGGTCTCCGGGGAGATCGTCCTCACTCAGCCGGGACGGGTCTGTGGTCAGTAGCCTGCGGACAGAGGCTCTGCTGAGGTAAGGGAGCGGCCTGCGTGCTGCCAACTGTACCACAAATAACAGCCATCGGGCAGCAAAAGGGCACAGGTGCTGCTGTGCGTCACCCGGCTACCACATGGCATTAACACTTGTGTCAGTATTTCTGTCTGGGACTCCGTGTCTTATTTCCCTTTGCTTCTGAGTTGAAGGCCGCAAAGCCATTTACTGAAGGCAAGTTTTAAATAAGAGGGCAAACAAAATTAACTGACTGCATTAAACACTTGGTCACTGTAAAGCCCCTTGCTGTTATGCTCATGCAAATATTTGCAAATATTTCTACCCTGAAGGAACGCCTCATTTTTTCAGTCTTTTGTTCTTTGCGTATCACCTCAAAACAAAACATCCATGGTCCACCAGTTACAAATATAGTGAGGAATGTGCTTTATTGACATTAACAGGTTTAATTACAAATGGAATGATTTTACTTTTCTTTCTCTACAAATACATTTTTTTCCTAATAACAAACTGTTTTCCTATCCAGCCAGTTTCTTTCAAGATTTTATTCTGTGACCACGGTACGAGCCGTATGGGGTCTGATCTTTCGTCCTTTGTAAATAGCGGCCTTTCGTAAAAAACAAGAATTCTCAAGGCTCTCCAACCCTCCTTGCATACACTTACTCGGGAAGAGTACAATAATTAGGGTTACCATGACAACTCCCACCACTCCATTATTTTGCAGGTTTTCAGGCACTATAGAAGCCCCCCACCCACCCCCATCAGGTGACCACGGTGCGTTCTCACCATTGGCTGAATCGTAAGTAAACAGTAGCCCAAAATCATTTGAAATCTGGAGTGGGCACATGTTGTTTGCAACAGTTGGCCTGCCTAATGAAAGATGATGACCCATTGTGTCCCAAACGACAGTGTGGCTAGTGGCACGAGGCACCATTGTTTCGTCTGTGCTGTCCTTTGATTGTCTCCGGGTGTTTTATATCCCCCCTCCAACCATCCCTTACATTAATCTGCAGGAATGACAGTCCACGCACGAGGGGGACACACAGGACACCATCTGCTTACTCGTCCCTCCGTGGCCCCCATTACCCACTCCTGGCTTCCAGTGGTGCAATAGACGAGGCCGATGTGGGGGTGTGGTAGGTCAAGCCGCATCGCTCATGCTGCCACACGCTACATAAATTACACCGTTTCAGCCAAAAGCGGACCACAGCTCCGCTGGCGAAGCTTGAGGATTTCCAGTCACGCCTCCCATAACAGGGTTACTAAGAAACTGACTTATACCACAAGCAGATTTGCCCTTTCATCCCCCTCCCTTTCCTGACAGTAGCCTGAGTTTTGAATTTTGATTTTGTCCCCCTCTGATGACATGCTGCTACATACAATATCAGCTGTTGCAAAGGTTCAGCCAAACAAAAAAGGCGACAGATGTCATATTTGAAAATGCAGGCTTTCATTTCACGGAAATGTGGCCCATGAAATACAGCTTTGCAGCTTTGCTAATGGGTGTCAGTTTAAGTGCCAGCAAAAAGGTTCGTTACCCGTTTAGGAATGACGATAAAACTGTATCGAACTAACCAGTTGTAATGACTTGCTTTGCTTGACTTTTTCTTGTACTCGACTGTCCGTAATATTTAATAATCGTTCATGTTGTTCATCAACGACTTGAAGCCGATCTGGACTGGTAGGGTATGAAAGGCTTGTTATGTAACTGTAATTGATTTGTACATAACTACATACAATACATGCAATATGATGTACAAAATTCTCATTAAAATAAACACTGAATGAGGGCAAATAGCTGTAGGTAAAATTACACCTGTCAGTGTCCAAATCAAACACCACGGTTCACATTAGAATCCCATTTATATGCTCTTACATTACTTCATAATCCCTGCAAAATAGTAGCGATTGTCAGTTTAACGCGGACTTTTTCCAAAAATGCATATTTTAAATTTTCATTTAGATAAATCTCTCCAAGTTCTTTTTTTGTCATGTTCAGTAAACATATTTCATATTCATATCATAGACCTGTCTTCAGTACACCCAAAATCGGCATTAAAAGTTTATTCAAACTGAATCTACTCTTTCACATGTTATCGCGGTCAGTGAATATCAAAGTGTAATAAATTCTTCCACATCCTTAAATTTAATAAAGAGAAAATAACTAATAAATATATTTAACATTAATATACACATTTGGGTCCGCAATACATCACTGCATTTAAATATTTTAGTATGATGTAGGCCTATTCTAAAACAAATTCATGGCAGGTTTAAAAATATCCAAAAGTCCAAAATGCATACCGGATATACAATAAACACAATAACGTAAAAGCGCTAACTCACAATAAGGTCTTTGATCGCGCCTCAAAAAAGCGTCTACCGCCACATTTCTAAAGGAATAAGTGAATGACACCAGCTGTACGTCTTAGAAAGCGCTTATTTAAAATGACAGTCGATTATCACCCCACATGTATATCCTTTACATGTCACGTCAAACAGTGATGACAGCAAAAAGTTCCATGAATAAAGCTGCTCTGAACGACTGTCTAGTAGTTTCTGTAGAGTTGGGTAGTTGTAAAAAATACCTGGTAACGCCTATAAATAATGGCTTTAAAGGCGCGCAATCTCGGCGCTAAACGCGCACAGGCGAAGGGGCGCTGGGTATCAGCGCAGGTCATTAAAACAACTGCTACTCTTATTGCGTTTATTATGTGCTAGTTTTTATTAACAATTAATAGTTTAAAATAATAGGTTATATATTATATTATATCATATAGGCTAAATATTTAAACAAATCCTATATTACAAGTCATCGCTTTAATGTAAAGTAGGCTACATTTAGGTTCCTGGTGGAAACTTCGTGAAATTTGCACTTTCACTGAAATAAAAACAAATAGGCCTAAGCGTTGTACAAATTATATTTAATTACATATCTGAAATGCCATTATCTGTAGTTGCGTTTGTTAAATAGGCCTAATGTATTACAGTTAATGGGACGTAATTATAGATGGAAGGGACCGAAACGATCTTTGTTCAAAGAGGCAAAACATGTATCGTGCCGCAGTCCTTCACGCACTCCTTTAATGAAAGCAGACGGGCAAATTTTCCCAGCGGTTTAGCACTCGTAAAGCGCCCCCCCCCCCCCCCCATCACCCCCCTTGTCTTTTTTCTAATTGGGGGCCACTTCCCCCACCAGTGACCCCGAAAAACCCACAGTGCAGACCCACCCGAGAAAGCGGCTCTAGCACTTGCTGCGGCGACAGCAGGAATGTAAACAGACCTGATGGGATCTGACAGATTCATTCTGACCCAAAATCATTTATCCTCCGAGTTTTGTATATATCCCACAGCACCCCCCCCCCCCCCCCCACACACACACACACACACACAAAAGATCCCTTCATACATATAATTAAGATTACTGTAAAGTTTTATCCGTTATATGCGTAAAAAGATCAAGGATGATGAACGAAGTATAGGTAATACATCAA
The DNA here is from genome assembly GCF_023856365.1 of Brienomyrus brachyistius. Lineage (NCBI taxonomy): Eukaryota > Metazoa > Chordata > Actinopteri > Osteoglossiformes > Mormyridae > Brienomyrus > Brienomyrus brachyistius. The sequence continues at coordinate 49,748,247 of NC_064534.1, forward strand.
AACGCGAAACAAGCTTTAAGTTTACACTTGTTAACAATTAACCTTAAAATGCAGTTTTTGATAACGACATAAGCACTGCAGTACGTGATATGCATTGCGGCGCCGTGCCCCACTATAATAAAACCTTACCTGTAGTCCTGCGTTGACGAGTGATGTCCCGAATGCCCGATTATTCCTGACATTCTCGACGTATTTCTACTTTCTATCATGTCCTGGAAAAAAGTAGATGGATTTATAGCACTGGAAAACATAATCTGATTGTATCTATGTATATACAGCTCTATAAGTTATGAGAGCGACTGTTTTCAGAAGTTGATAAAATACTACTCAGTTTAAAAACTTAAAAATAGCAAAAGATATATCACTCAACGATGACCTTGAATGTGAAAGCATTCACAGCTATACCGTGAAACATAAGTTCTGTATATAAACCCGAGATTCAAACTGGCGCATTGATCAAATAAGCACTGCGGAAATGTTACTTACATTTTCGCATTTAAAATGTTTTATTGCCAACCAATAACGTAGAAAGTACCAAGCTAAAACAAACAGTTATTCATTGCTTTCCAATTTTTTCCCATACGGCATCTCGTTTCCAGGAATCATCTGATGAACCGGCATCCTGTCCTGTGCCTGGGCGATTCTCCAGGTCTCCCATAGCCCTCTCCTGGATAAGTACGCTAATTGGCATTTTACCATCCAAATGTATATAATCCGTATGTTTCACAACTATGATTTTTGGTTTTCAGGTAAAGTGAACGTCTCTGCCCCGTGATCATCTGTGCAATACATTGTCAGTCTCTTCAAGTGTCGTCTTCTGCTTAACCAGATCACAGCACCTGAACTCCAAATTCGGCAATATTTCCACAACTAACTCCTCTTTTCCCCCTTTATGTCTTTGGTCTGAGTGGGCGAAATAGCAAAAGGTTTACCTGCTAGCGACGATCAAGTTCGCAGGTTTTGACGGCGAGACCCGTGCGGTATTTCAAGTGCGCACCGGCCTCCCAACCCGGTTTTTAAATTTCCCTCTACAGCGGAGTCCGGCAGCTTGCGTCATGCGCACCGCTCCTGCTGCCCAAGTGGGCAGGGTCACCGAGCCCCTCCGACAGCCTCCTCTGCCGGATAAGCCCACCTTCGCTACCCTCCGTGGCCGGTGCGCTGCAGCGGAGATCCGACTGTGCGATCTGCCTTCTCGATGCTCTGTGTTGAAGTCCGCACTGCTGCGCTCTTCTGCTCCTTTTACCCGGTGTAAATCAGTGCACCTTTTTGTCCATTAACCTCATAGCCCAGCACCGCATCAAAAAAATACCTTTACAATTTTTTTTTAGCCTATTTGCGCACTATAAATAATAACGCTGGGCGAATGTCTGATTTCCTTTCATTAAACCAACTGATCTGATGCATCTCCGTTACGCCAACTACTTAATGCTGTAACATAATTACTTGGAACGAAATATTTCCCGATACCATGTATTTCCTTTAAGAACTTGTATTTAGTAAATCTTCTCAAAGAATCTAACTAAAACTTTATTTATATCGCCCACAGACATCCAACACAAAACAAATCCTTCTAAACATATGAGTTCATCCACAGGTGGTTCAGTAAGACTCGTCGGGCTTCTTGAATATGATTTTTTCCTGTCTGGGGGGCGAATGAAGCCGTTGAGGGCTTGCGGGCAGCTTCTCTCCCCCGCCGATCGTCCCGCGTCTCTGCGGAGAAAGCAGCGGGAAAGGCGACGATGGGGGTGGGGGGGGACGCTTTAAGGAACTTGGGACAGACACTTTCACCCACAGAGCACCGACATGCTTAAAGAATAATTAAATGGTACCAGACGAAAAAAAAATGGCATAATATCATATGTAGCCAGACATACTATTTTTTTCGTAAAGCAACTCAGCTGTGCTGTATCTCGCTCAATGTCCTTGTTTCTTGCTTATTTTTGCCCTTCTTTTGAGAATTGAAATTCAGTTGTTACTGAAGTATCGTCCTACCGATAGAGTGCAATATATATGGGATGATTTTCTAAAAAATAGATTTAAAAGTGTGAATAATAAATAACAGTATCGAAATAAACACAAAACGTAAGTGATTAAAGCCAAATGATATCCAATACTGGATGTGATCAAAGTTGTTTAAGACTAAGACGGGATTTTTTCTTTCTTGTCTTAGAGGAAATTACTGTATCATTTGAATAATATCTGCCTTATACTTATTTAATCCTATAGAAAACAAGCCTATGTCAGCCGTCTTACCCCCAAGGGACCTACAGATGGTGGATCGCACTTTTCACAATGGGCACAATCAATGATTACATGCATGGACGTAACGGACGAAAAGACCTACCTCTCAAATTCAACTAGGTCCTAGAGCCCGAAAAGTCCTTTGCTAAAATCTACCACTAAATCCTCCATACAGCGCTATTAATGAATTGAAGGCAGGGATATATAGTTTCGTGTGATCGTTTATATGTTAAAAGTTAAAGTAAGAATGCTGTAAAGACGTGTGTCCTAATTTCTATTTCATTGGAGTGCAGGAAAAGTAGGTTATATCCTACACACAAACCTTAATGTTATTGTCAGTGATGTGGTGTGATTCTTTGGATCCAAGAGGGTTTGTCAGTGCTGGCATTCCTGAGTAAGCAAGGATATTTAAGTAAATGACCCCCCGTCGTGTTGGCAGCCAAGATGGGCAATGAGGGATCACCATCCACCTCCCCCCCAACAACCTCCTCCCCAAAATAAAGTTAGGACAAAGGAAATGACAGGATTCCCTCCTGAGAAACAAGGGGGGTTAGCTGTTCTATTTTGTTACCAGTAAGTGTTTACGAAAAACATGGGAGGGTCACCTCATTCTTTGCCTGACTTCACTTGCTGCCCTAATAGTGGGGTCACTGTGTGGTGGACTAACATGTTCCCCTGCTGTAAATTGGTTTGGAAAGTCTGCCGTTACTCCTGTAAGCTCCTCAGGAAGTGTGTGGGGTTTCTCTGAGTGTGTATGTGTACTTGCTGAAATAAAGGAGCAGACTAACTGTGAGAAAGTGATCGATTGGTCTTCAGATTTCTCACCAGCTTGGTTGGAGAAGGAAGTAGGAAGCACTAGTGACAAAGATGTCAAGATGTTCTTCCTAATCTCAACATTTATGTACTCCATTCACTGCCTTTCAACACCTGTCAGTTTTTATGGTCTCTGAAATCATGTCTCCTGTTTAGTTCTCCAGATGCTGTTTATGAAGTTTATTGTTTATAACTTTGATATTGGCTGCAAGAAAGTTACCTATATGTGATTCATAACAACATAAAATCATTTGAATATGGAGTGACAGGTCAGCCGGCTCTCTGCTTACCTAAAGAAGCTATAACTAATTATATTTATTAGTTAGCAGGTTCCCTGCTGAAATTTAAAGAGCCTGTAATTATATGCATGATCACAAAGACCAGGATTTTTTTAGTTGAGTTTTGTTTAGGGGGCTTATTCACAAATAGAAATCTAAAAACCTTTTAATTCCAATTAAAATTCATCATTCAAGTTGTGTCCAACAAGGTCAGTTTGTGGTTATTTCAGTCTGATTTGTGAGACCAAGTGATTTGTCATCTTTTCAATCATTTATCACAGTATTAAATGCATTTTGTTGATAAGCTATAGCATGCTTCATTAACACATGCCATGCCACTTCAAATAAGCAATAAATACTTATTTATAAATATAAGGAAATGACTTCATATCCCATCTCCGCTTTGTGCAGTTAGCATATTCCTCCACTGTTGTGTTGCCTCCCTATATGGGTTTGTGTGTACCCTGTGATGGACTGGTATCCCACAATGCATGTCGTAGGCTCCAACCCCCCTACAACCAGGGGTGCCTGGAAGGTGCAGGCCCATTAAGTCGATCAGATATCCATCCTTCCGTCCATCCATCCATCCATCATTCCATCCATATCCACTTTTGCAGTATGGAGTCATGGGAGGTCTAGAGCCTACCGGAGGAGACTGGCCTGGACAGGATGCCCGTACAAATTCACGTCAGTTTGTCAAGTTAATATTAGTTAATATTGTAGGTTAGTTTGTCCAATACACAGTGATGTGACAGTGCTCCCCAAATCACTTTTGATACTCAGCTGTGGATAATTCTTGGTCGTTCTATTGTTTTCTTTTTTTTCCACGGTGAGCAGAGCCAGCAGTTTGAAGACACCAGGAGAACGGGAGGGATATTAAGATTCGCTGTTACCACCAATTAAGGGATTAAGAAACAATGGAAGCCTGGAGGACTTGGGCTGGAGCCAAGAGAGGCATGGAAATGCACACGATAAAAAATGTCTTACAGCCAGCTGGACTATTATTCCCTAACCAGTCTTTTTTCCTTACTTCTCTCTTTCTGTCAGTCTTCAGAGGTTTTAGTTGTATAAATGGAGATATAATCATGAAAATCAGCATCAATAAGGCACTGGTAAAGTTTAAATGGCAATTATGGCTATGGATGTTTTATTGTCATTGCAAAACATGTTGTACATAAACGGAACGAGAAGAGGTACTCAGGTCCAGTTTAAAAGAAATAAAATCCAAACAACATTACAATGTTGAGATTATTGAGGTCTCTGCACAATGAAGTGTATGTAACACTAGTTATGGAAGTAACAACGTCGGTGTGCAACATCGCAGTAATAAAGTGCAGCACTGAGGTTAACTACTGCAGTGATGCCTTGACATGTAACATTTATGAAGAACAGCAGCATTGTGACATGGGTCAGAATTCACAGAATGTGCCAAAGTGCAGAAGTTAACAATTGCAGCGATGCCCTGATGTGTAATATGATAGTAGTCCTATTAATAATTGTTTTACAGAGACACAGTAAGTCTCATGACCTCTGGGAAACTCATATATGTATACATTCGTTATTCATATTAATACTGATATAATTATATATCACTATGGATATGATGTGATCCATGTCTATTCTCTTGAAACTGGCAGATGTTCATAGCTTAAACGTCACAGGAGGACAATTTTATTCCCAGAATGCACCAGGCCATCAAAAGAAGGGTCAGGTGCATGTGATGTGAGAGTCATTTGCCGGGGTGGGGGGGTTGTGATTGTATTGAGTCCCTGTGACAGCAGCCCTAACCTTGAGCTGCGGTTGCTGGGGAGCCATGGTCTCTTTCCTTTCAATGCTGTGAAAAGGAGACAGAAATGAAGACATGCTTTCACTTGTTGAAATACAAAGTCATTTTAAATCCAACTTCCAGGGATCAAAATCTGTTCAGGGTGAAGTGATAGATGTTCAATATGATGAACAACTGTTTTTAAAAACTCTGTCTAAGGGGACTGAAGGTATAGAGACAGCTATATTTTCAAATGAAGTGATGTAGCTAAAGGTACTAATCTAAGGTTAAATATTGGGTTATAGGTTCCAGACTGAAGTTATATATAAGATATAGTTCAAAGGACTTTTTAAGTTTATTTGTCTTCTATGTTCTGAAACTCATTAATGTCTCGTTTTATACTGTAAATGGCTCTTAATATTGCTTTTACCTTTAGGTTATATGACTTTACATTGAATGAAGTTACATGAATATGTAATATTCTAAAGAAAACGCAATGTTAATTTAATAATCATCCTGATCAGGGTGCATGGTTTGCTTGTAGATATTTTCCTTCAGTATGAACACAGAGAACATTTTTCATCTGTATGAAATCTAGTGAAGGCCAAGAAGGGACCATGGGCAAAAACGCGGGATTGTTGGCAGAGTCTCTCTGAAATAATGTCACTGACCTTGCAGTTTGGTGGGCATATGAATGGATGCCTAAGAGATAGGCCACACCCCTTTTTGTTCTATTGCCGCCCCCGCCCCCACATCCCCGCCCAATTACATTGACAGATGAAGAAAGAAGGACCTGGCGGGAACTGGCTGAAGGCAGTGTAATCATCTACCCTTATACTCAGCATGAAATCTTTAATGGGAAAATCAAGCTCTGTAACTCCTGTGTAATTGGATTTGCTGGGACTCGTGCTAAATCGGGGCCCAGTGGGTAGCAAAAAGCTTGTTAAATCTGGACAAGCATTGCTAAACTGGGGGGTGGGGATCAGGGTGGGGGAACTGTAGTCCTCATCACAGTTGTAAGGGAAAAGACTTGGAGTCACTTCTCACACACCAGGCAAGGATGTGAAGAAAATTTGGGGTGGGGGGGCTTCTAAGATCATGCATGACATGTTTGTCCATGTTGTTAAGGACTATGGACCTCTCAGCTGTGACTGAAATCAGATCATGCCCTATTATCATTAGTGAGCACCAGTTAGTTTTAGGGGAATGTATTTCTTCCTGGCATCATAGCTTACTCCTATGGATTGTGGATGCAGGTACATCTATGTGTGTCCCTGTCTGCCACACAAATTGCACAAAAATACCCTAAATACGCCAACAACACTTCAGATTACATCCCTGTTATACTGTCAGTCTGCCGGTGCATCATGACCTGCCTCTGTAGCCAAATGAGGCAGGAGGACGAGCCCTATGCTATTCTGCAGGACTGGCTAGGTAGCAACAATAGTTGCCAAACAGGAAGTGCATGTAGCGGGTGTGCTTTAAGGTAGTTGGCCCTGGGAATATTTAAATAGATGGACTTTGAATGACTCTGTTGGGCAGACATGGGATTAAGTCGCATATAGACAAGTCACAAGTCAGTCACAAGTTCTGTCACAGCTGGACGAACGAATGACTTGAGGGTTAGGTGTTTTGGATTAAACAAAGGGGGCTTTATTACAACAAAATGATCAAAGTGACTGGAAATAAGCTGGACCATGAGGTATAAAAACGAGAAGGCTAGACATTAGAAGAACATAGGCTGACAGGCTTATTGACTGGACTGGGAATAATGGACTGTGAAGCATATATACGGGACTAACGAGGGAGCTAACAAGAGGCAGCTGGGAGTGATCAACATGAGGGTTAGAGATGAGAGATAATGGAAAAGAGTAACAAGTGTGGCTTGTTAGGCTCACTTTAGGGAAGAGACAGAAGGGTCAGGTAGACAATATGTGACAGTACCCACCCCCCAAAGCGTGCCTAAGGGGATTGAACAACAGGGTGGACATACAGGACAGACACCACAATAGGGCAGAGGGACATAACTACCAGACTGGACAGGATAAGATTTGGTTGGGACAAATGGCATGAGAGGGGCATGGAACAGGCAGAGGTGAAACCAGGGACGAACAGGATGACAGTAGAGACCAATGGACAGAACCACACAGAAGAAACAGACCTGCAACAGGACATGACCAGGAATGAGGGACAAACACTAGATATCAACGGGGACCTGGGAGCAGAAGAAACAACAAGGAAAAACAGGACAGGCCACACCATGACATTATGGACAACTAGAGGGTCAACAGAGACAGGAGTGGGAACAGAAGAGGGAACCATTAGGAGCACAGACCCGGTGAAAAAAAAGGCAGGGACAGAGACGAAGGCACGACAAATAAAAATGGGGGGTATCCCGGGAGTCTTCCGGACCCTTGGAGGCTGGACAATGTCTCTGGGACGTGGAACTTCCTGGGCCCATTCACCAGCAAGGAGGAGCCCATTTGGATCGCTGGAGCTGAGGGCCTTGGAGGTCCAGCAGGGTCAGGGGGTGCCGAGGAGTCAGCAGAACCAAAGGGTGGGGCAATAGGAGATACATTGAGGCCAAGACACATGGATGTGAGCAGAGTGCAGCCGGGACACCTGGAGGTAGAGTCCTGCATGGGTTCTGGTACCCACAAGTACCTGACTGGTAACCAGTAAGCTTTGGTGGAACAGGTAAAAAATATCCTAAAATGTAATTTGTGGGTACAGGTGCTGTTGGAAATTAATTGGTGGATCATGCTTCTATATGGCAAACACTTATTTTAAAAATAAGTAGGCTACACTTTTACATATTTTTTGAAAATGTAAAACACACATCCACAATCTATAGCTACATTTAAAATAGATAATGGATTTTATGTTTCTGTCCTCCCAGAATACCCTGTTTGAAATCACATGATCCAAATATCTGCAGTAGGTAAAATGGACAGTGAGGAATTGAGAAAATGACTGGCTCGTGGAGTTAAAAGTTATAGAAAACCAAGATTGCGAACTTTGGTCAGCTGGCTGGTGTGAGATTTTCAATACGAGGCAAGTCTGAACACGCGTTTACATATATTTTAGTTATATAGTTTTATTACCTTGTAAATAGTCTGTAGGATTTGCAAACTGCCCCAACGAGTGGAGCTAATTTTAGTTTTATAATGGAATAATATAGATTTGTTGCATAAGTGTGAGAGTCAGAAAGCAGGAGTGTCACGGCAGATGTGCGAGAGTTGGCAACCCTGGAAAACCCGTCATCTAAAATAAAGTCTACCATATGAGAGAGGTTTCGAGTTAAATTAGATCATGAAAACAATGTAGTAAATGGAATCACTGCATTAGTATTTAATAACTGCAAGTGTGGGACGTCATGTTGATAGCTGTGCCATTTCAAAAACTAGCAGCGATGCTATCAAATGGCATCTTATATGAACCAGAGAGCTAATGTTCCCCAGGGGAGAGGATAAGGATACTATAACCAAACTTTCTGGGAACTTTGTGTATAATGATATTAGATCTTTTGAGACAGTACATAGTGATGGATTTTTTGAATTAGCACAAGGATCGGCTTTGGTGCTCGGACTTCTTCATCCAACTAACGTAGTAGTCTAATTATAATTTGGGTTCAGGTATTGGAATTTATTTGATGCAGGTCAGGCGGATGCAGAATTAAATTAGTTCAGCTGCCGGCTAACAGGTTGGATGCGGATATAAGAAATGCGGGTACAGAGCGCCCGCAGGTATACAGAACAGGACACATGCAGGACTTTGCCTGGAGGTGAGGGGGGTGCAGCCAGGACACCTGGGTCAAATTTGGGTGGCATAGCTGCTACTAGGCTAGGTGCAGGCAATGTGGCCCTTCCTGGGCCAGGAGCCTGGGGCTCAGGCGAAGCAGCATTCTCAGAGCTGGGAGCCTCGAGTGTAGGTGGAGCGCCACTCTCTGGGCTGGGGACCAGGAGCATGACCTCCGGGAGTGTGGGAAAGGCAAAGACAGGCTTTGGAGACGCGGCAGAGATGAAGATGTGCTCTGGAGGTGCCACAAAGATGAAGACAGGCTCTAGAGGTGTGGCAGCAGTCTCACCAAGGTCATGCACTGGCATTGGTCCAGCTTCTCCTGTGCTGGACACTGGAGGAGTGGTGGTTTCGATGGCAATCTGCAGGGAGCCAGTGAGTAGATCTGCAGTTTTATGCTGAGGACAGCCGACAGGCAGAATGATTTCACCCTGTAGTAGTTAATGCATCTCCCTCATAGTGTCAAACCTCCTCTGCCTCCTGGGGATCCGAATCGGGGGTGAGCCTCGCTAGCATCTCTCCTACCCACATCAAGAGCACTCTGGAGGAGGCTCAGGCTGAGGTAGGACGTTGGGTACAAGGGAAAGTAAACAAGTGGAGATACAGAGCATGAGAAGCTCCTGGGGATAGCTGCTAGGCTGTATGTGGAGTCCAGTCACGGCTAGAAGAACAAATGACTTGAGAACAAGCGTATTGGACAAAAAACAGGGCTTTATTAGAATAAAACTAAACAAACGGGGACTGGAAATAAACTGGACCACAAGGGATGAAAACAAGAAGACAAGACATTAGAAGGACACGAACTGACTTGCTGAGCAACATTAATGACTGGACTGGGGAACACAAGATTGAGAAGCACATACTAAACTAATGAGGGAGCTAACGAGAGGCAGCTGGGAGTAATCAACACAAAGGTTAGGAATAAGAGGTAAGACAAGTAAGAGGCCTGGCTCAAGTCTCAAGCCATGATTCATAGAATTAAACAAGTCAAGTCAATTCAAAGACCTTATTCAAGCAAGTCATGTCAAGTCATGATTTATCTCTATAATTTTACCATTATGGATGGCATGGTGGTGCAGTGGTTAGCACTGTTGCCTCACACCTCTGGGACCCAGGTTCGAGTCTCGCCTGGGTTACATGTGTGTGGAGTTTGCATGTTCTCCCCATGTCATCGTGGGGTTTCCTCCGGGTACTCCAGTTCCCCCCCACAGTCCAAAAACATGCTGAGGCTAATTGGAGTTGCTAAATTGCCTGTAGGAATGCATCTGAGAGTGAATGGTGTGTGAGTGTGCCCTGCGATGGGCTGGCCCCCCATCCTGGGTTGTTCCCTGACTCGTGCCCATTCCCTTCCAGGATAGGCTCCGGACCCTCCGCGACCCAGTAGGATAAGCGGTTTGGAAAGTAGATGGATGGATGGATTTTACCATCAGTAACTATGATAAATGTAATGGTGATTAAATACATTTAATAGTCATTCATTTAAAAAGTGGTAAATTTATTACTAATTATATTCACATATATTAATATTTGCATCTCCCTGAGTAAAGAGTTTGTTAGCAGACAATTCAAATATGAAATAGGGATAATTGCCATGCATTATGTTTAAATAAGAACAGAAATACAGATTCTACTTGAAGAAAACCTAACAAAAAATTTAAACATTGTCACACAATGAGTGTTAGACAGAACTGTCGTTTAGCTATATTAAATATTATTAATATCTGTACATGTAACGATAAATCATGTAGCATGTATAAACCCAATGCAGTAGCTGTGTTACTATGAGTAAGTACCTGCAAGCATCATAATTACTGTACAACACTTACAACTAGGCAAAAATTTGATACACCATTGTAATGGTGTAAAATGTGTAACATGATTTTATTAGACAAAATAAGCATATGTCTTATAGGGCTGTACAGGGGTGCCAACTTTGGTCAGCAGGCTGAAGTGAGATTTTCAATTCAAGACGAGTCTCACATGCGTGGGTGCGCTTATACACACAACATGCACACACACCTACCTGTATGTAACAGTTTTGTTACCTTGTAAATAATCTTGTAGAGTTTGCAAACTATCCCAATGCTTATGATATGACTATTTTTGGTGTATAATGGATGCTATATATTTGGCATGAGATTTCTTGCGTGAGCATGAGATTAAGGCTGAAAGCATGAGCCACAGCAGAAGCGTGAGAGTTGGCAATCCTGGCTGTAATGTACATGGCTTCGCCGAGTCCCATTCGCTGTCTCGGCGCGGCATGGTGCAGGCGGGAAAAAGAAACGATACACTGGAAGCTATGTGATATGAAACAGAACACATTGGGAAAGGCACAAAATAAAAGGACCCCGAGGGGTCAAAAAGCCAACAGGAACTAACTACAATAATCATAAAGTAACCAAAGAAAGAAAGAGGGTAACACAGGTAGCAGGATTATGAAGCAGGCAGTGTCCGAAACACAGCAACACAGAGTAATATATAACAACGGGTGAGTTTCCTGAAGCCTTCTTCGTCATTGGTACGTCATTCATAAGTTCTTTGTTAAAAGACTGAACTTATGATCGGCGTAGCGTTAAGAAGGCTTCCGGAAATTTACCCAATGATTGACATGGGAAATGAACAAAGGCAGGCACTTAAATACACTGATAACGGTGACTAACAAAGGGCATGTGTGAACAACTAATCAACAAGGCCATGGAACAGCAAGACACGGGAAAGAACAGATAACAAGACAAGGAACCAGGGAACCTAACAAACACTAAAGTTTATCAACACTAGGGAAGACTAGGAACAAAAAGCTGTACAGAACAGAAGAAAAGTCAGGCACAACAAGGTGAAACAAAAGCAATCTCATGACTGGTGGGTTTGTAGTCTCGCAGCCACACACTCAACCTACTGAGCTATGCGGCAGTCCAGGTAACAGGGCAAGCATACTAGGTTCTGTGAACTGGGCACACTGGGGCTGAAGGGCAGGTTAGGACAGTATAGACACTGAGAGTTTGGTGCATAATTTTGGTTCGGCAGGAATAATGATGAAAGAATACATTTATTGACACGGGTGGAGCCTAAAATCACAAGCAGATGTTCAGTACTGAAAACATTATGCTAATTGTGGTTGAGAATTGGTTATGGCTAATGCTAGTTAGTAGGTACTAGAGCTGGGCGATATGGACCAAAAATCATATCTCGATATTTTTTTTAGTTGAATGGCGATATATATGTATCTTAATATTTTTTCCCTATAAAGCAATAACAAAAAGTCATTTCCAAGTCAGAGCCAAATGTCCCCAATGTCACACCGCCACTTTTATTAACAGACAGCTGTACATGTGCATGAGAAAAATCGCTGAAAAATAAACTACCGCCATATATTATTTTACCAACCAGTTCCTCTGTGCTAACTGGCCTCGTGTATGTCAGTCTCCACGCTGTCGCTGTATGCAGGACTTGCGAGTGAGGGGGATGGGTGGGGCAGGGTGCAGTTGCACAAGACATAGACAGGGAGAGGAGAAACAGGCGAATTGGAGGCTCTAAAAGTATCTTTTTAAAGCAACATAAACTATATCGATATGAACAATATTGTCTCGTCCTATATCTCATATGAAAATATATCGATGTACAGTGGTGCCTGCGGTTCACGAACGCTATGACTTACCAACAATTTGGTTCACCACCAAAAATTTCGTGAAAAAATGCATTACAAAATTTGGTTGATGAACAGATTCCTTTTTTATACTAGTGTAGCACCGGCGGGCCGCATATCCCAGCATGCCCCGTATGCAATTGCAAATAGAAGGTGCACAACAGATAACCAGTAAGCACCGAACCCAAATACACAAACGGGAAGTACAAGGTTGTCAGACGCTGAGTGTAAGATGCATACACGATAGGAGATTTACACGCGCTGATTAAACATGAGGATTAGACTGAGTACACACAAGACACGGGCAAACACATACGCGACAATAGGGAAATGTAACCATTAGCATTAACAACAACACAACAACAACTATATAAGGGTTAAAGACTTAAGCGTGGTTTCCCCGGCAAGCAAGTCTCCATGTTTCTCCCTGTTCCCGCGATGCCTCGGTCCGCCTGTCGCCGCACTATATTACATGTGTTTTTTTTTAGTTTTTACTGTAAAAACCAGAAAATTAATTAACAAATATTATTATTTGGTAGGCTTGTCAACGAATTCATCGAATTTCAATGCTTTCTTATGGGAAAAATTGTCTTGGTTCGTGTACAAATTGGCTCACGACCACTTTCCTGGAGCGGATTGTGTTCGTGAACTCCAGGCTCCACTGTATCTTAAAAACTCGATATATTGTCCAGCCCTACTAGTTACAGTCAGTCAAAATCGGCGGTTTGGGAACATTTTGGTTTCCCAATAAATCACACCTACACTGGAGAGCCAAAGAGAAGTTAATAAGACCGACTCTGCTGTAATACCGAACTTTGATATGTTCCTGGAAACACATCCAACATGCTAACTCTCTTGAAACGACATCATCCTTCAGTAGATGTCCCTGTGGCATTTTAACATGCTTTTCCCAGGAAATTCAGACTGGGCTAAATAAAGTCACATAAATCAGTTTCCGGCCAACTGCAGATCAAATATATTCCGAAAAAAATGAAAATCCACAAAGTTCCAAGATCCAAAACTTGAAGTTGCTGCAGGGCGAGCACCACCCTCAGTCTATGCGAATGCAGTGATGTGTAGGCAGAGAGAATGAATTTTCTCCATAATTATATTTTCTATGTGTACTACCAATTGGTTGTCTGTTCTCTGCATGTACAGACTTTTTTCTTGTCATTATTCACTAAACAGTACAATATAACAACTATTTACACAGCATTTTCATTGTATTGAGTATTACACACTCACTGGCCATTACATTACGTACACATTTTCAACTGCTTATTGAATCAAGTATTTTGTCAACCAGGCATATGTCTGTGCATAAAAACATAGATATTGGTCAGGAGCTTCAGTGTTCACATCAAGCACCAGACTGAAAAAGGTGATTTAAGTGACTTTGAACATGACATGGTTACTGGTGCCAAATTGACTGGTATGAGTATTTCAGAAACTGCTGATATTTTCATGCACAACCATCTGTATGCTTTACGGAGAATGGGTCAAAAAGGAAAAATATCCAGTGAGCAGTGGTGGTATAGTGATGTGAGTTACATTTTATTGGCACACTTTGAGCATCGTTTAAATGCTGCACCTTACCTGAGTACTTTTGCTGACCATGTCCCTCCCTTTATGACCACAGTGTATCCATCTTCTCACTGTCATAAAAATGGAGACTGAATCATGTCAATTCGTGTGACTCAAGTTGCCCACCTCAGGTGTTCAGGTACTTTCTCTTTTGGATGATTTTTACCTAAGGGTACCAAGGCACATCTTTCCTTGCCTGCCAAATAGTCTGGTCTGTAGCGTGCATTCCTCCTCTCGCTTAGCCAGAAAGCCCTGTAAGACAAGAGTCCTGCACAGTGTTTACAGAATGCCAGCTCATTAAATTTTAAATGGGCCCACTGGGAGACAGCAATACGGAGTTCACTGGTGACGGTGACCCAGTGCGAGCCAGCCTGAAGTATTTAGGAGGGGAGAAAGGAGAAAGCCAACCCTATAAATGGACAGCAATCATTATGAGCTTCCAAAGAAATACCACAGTTTCCCTGGCCTTTGATAAGATTTTTGACGTGTTCATCAAACATCACCTGCAGCATTGCAAGGTTTGTAATTAATGTAGCCGAACAATAGGTCAGCTTGGGGAGGCTGTATAGCATGTTAACAGCTTTGCAGGACAATGCCAGAGATTGGGGCCAGGGTGTAGTCCATGCCAGGCAACTTAATGGCACAGAACACGGCTCTGTTACACCTGTCAGAAGAGCGACGGTCCGTAGAGGGTGACTAGCGAGATGCAAGCACCAAATCACATACCGGTGCATAATTAGTCATTAATGTATCCATCTAATCAAAGATCAGAAACAGGATGCCTGTGTGTGTGTTGGGGAGGGGGGTTGGTGAGTAGATAGTGTTTCTCATTCAGCAACAAAGCAAAGGAGTGACAAGGAAGCTTGTCCACGTCTCTCTGTACTTCAGACAGATCATCTCCGGAATCCGTCTAGAGATCTGCTTGATGTCAGTCAAGGAGTGGCAAGGAGAAGAGGGTTGGAGGACTGGAGTCGAACTGGACATCTCACAGGTGGTCAGCAAGTCTGAGGAGGACTGAGAAGGCGGTAGGGTGGCCAGCCAGACACCATGGGAGTCACATCCATTTGCTAGACAGCCCAAGGTAACGGACAGCAATAGAAGATGATGCAGAGACGCTAAGAAACCAAGGAGACCTCATTGGCTGTTCACCGCTGCAGACATGCAGGTATTGGCCTGTGTGCTTTATGTGTCTTTTTATTTTAACAAAATCACAGTAACCAAATCATGCTTCATATTTTTTGGAACTTAGGGAGTGAATACAAGGCATAAGATCCTCTTTAGGGTGTAACTAATAATCAATCATAATTATAATTGATTAAATGCTATTTCAGTTACTTCAATTATTCAGTACTCATACTCTAGTTCTGGATTTTGAATATCCATAAGAAAGAACGTACTGTGTAGGGAAAAACCTGCCAGGTACTTAGAAATGGAGATTTGTGATGAAACAGGATTTATTTCAATGACAGGATTAATTAATGTTTCATTCCTGGGCTTTTTTTCAGTGAATAGTTAGTGTTTATTCTGCAAGGGTAAAATTAGCTTCTTGTTGCTTTACAGAAAATTGGGTATAAATAAGTTATACTTCATTTGTCAGCCTTTCACTCTTTGGCTTAGTTTTAATAAAAGATCGTCATGCCTCGGGACTTCCTGTCATGGACTGTCTTCTCTTTTGCTTATCTATTGACTTAATGCTTTGTCTTTATTATCAAAACCATGTTAATAATATGGTGGATTTCAGGGAATGTAACTTGCTTAATGAACAACCCAAAGCCGTGATGGACTGGCATCCTGTCCAGGGTATCCTCTGTCTTCCTGTGGGGGGGGGGGGGGGGGGGGGGTGGACAGTATGTGTACTTCTGATTGTAGTACTGAGTAACAAGACTCATTAAGATGGGGGGAGGGTCAGAATACATGCATTCCTTTCCTGGGATAGGCTCCAGGTTTACCAGGACCATGTACTAGATATATGACGTAGAAGATGGATGGATGGATGGATGGAAATTAAGTGTAATACTTATTTAAACATCAGTGGTCTTCATTACCTTTTATGGATGCTGAAGACATAGACAGGATCATATATTTCACTGTGGACCTTAATGAGGTGAAAAGTAAATCTAAATGATGGGGAAACCCCATTATTATATCTCAGATAACCAAAATTAATAAAAAAAAATTAAGTAAACCTCACTCTTAGTGAAACCCCATAAATTACTTAAAATCTCACTCTTAGGTGGTAGCAGTCACATATAGCTCCAGCTATATGGCCAACAAAACAATCAATTTATGAAAACAAACCAAAGCGGTACTATTAAATTGCCGAGCATTGTAGTTTTAAATTTCATAACTCTTCTTCAAGTTATTCAAGTGTACTTTAATTAAAATTAACTGACAGTCCTTCTGCTCACATAATTTTTGCTGGGTGGAGAATTTATCTTTTTCTTAACATCAAGAATGGATTTTTATTTTAATGGACCAATGGTGGTTATGGGGGGCGGCATGGTGGTGCAGTGGTTAGCACTGATGCCTCACACCTCTGGGACCTTGGTTCGAGTCTCTGCCTGGGTCACATGTGTGTGGAGTTTGCATGTTCTCCCCATGTCGTCGTGGGGTTTCCTCCAGGTACTCCAGTTTCCCCCCACAGTCCAAAAACATGCTGAGGCTGATTGGAGTTGCTAAACTGCCCGTAAGTGTACATGTGTGAGTGAATGGTGTGTGAGTGTGCCCTGCGATGGGCTGGCCCCCATCCTGAATTGTTCCCTGCCTCGTGCCCATTGCTTCCGGGATAGGCTCCGGACCCCCCGCGACCCAGTAGGATAAGCGGTTTGGAAAATGGATGGATGGATGGTGGTTTTGGTACCTGTCTTCCAACTATGTGTGGGACTCTAAATATTCATTTATGGTGTGACTGTGCCCAGACAGTGTTGGTAGAGTTGGTCAGAGATAAAAACAAAACCCTTTTAAAATATTTATTTGTGAACCTGATTGTTGCAGCAGCACACAGCAGTTTTGTTACTATACAAAGATCATTTAAAACTGAGACAAAACGGCTGAGAGGGACTTTGAGAAGGTTAGGGGGTGTACGTACCATCGGAGAGTAGAGTTGCGCAGTGAAAGAAGAAGTTTCACACAAGAGCAGCAGGGTGCCAAGGCCGTCAGTAACAGGATCTGGTGGGCGGCACTGTCGCTGCTCTGGAGGCCTGGTGACAAACGCTCATGAATATAGCCGAGCAAGGCTGGGCACGCCATCAAATCAGGCATCCAGTGTCTTTTCTCCGTCTCACAGGTGAGGTCATCACGGTAGCCATGACACCTTAATCCAGATGAAAGACCATTTCTTAATTAAAGATGGCCCAGTTCTGAGATTACAAGGAAAATGAGCTAATGTTTTGAAGGGGTGAGCAAGTCTCAGGCTACATGTGAGGATGTTTAATGTTTATCTTTTAAGGTAGATGAGGGGAACAGAGTGAAGTTAACGCAGTGGGGATGCATACGGTGTCTCATAGCAAGGGTGTGAATTGTGCATGAGTGCCTATCTAAGAGTTGTCTTACAGTTCAGCTGCCCTGTAGCTACGGAGATGCTTATGGTGTTGGGTTAGGGGTGCTGTTAGCAAGAGGGGCATTATAGAACAGGATATGGTTGTCAAACCCATGCTAAGTATGCATGATGTTATAGCTCAGCTTACTTTTCTACTTAGAGGGCTCCAAATGATCTGTCATTAAGGAGTATAACCTCGTATGTGGCCATTCTTAATGACGATTTTAGGCTTCCCAGCTTCAAGTGGCTATCTTGTGAAGTTGTCTGTATTTCTGGGTCTGCATGGTTGAAGCTGGAATGGCTTGCAACTGCAGTGCTGGTTATTTGGAGATCTTCTTTATTTGGAGAGTCCAGCTGTCTGAACAGTTAGCACATAGGACCGTTATGGGGCCCACTGTTTAATCCTGATGCCAAACAGGGTACATGGACAGACCCCGGGGGGGGGCATCCCTGTGAATCCCTAGGCTGATAAACCCCCCCACCATCCCCAATGAAAGGACTCCCAACATCAGAATGTATCGCATGGTAAAAACACAGGGCTCCAAAAAATTCCATGTTCCTTCCTTCATCTGTGCCTCACATCAGGGAGAAGAGAAGTGGGGTGGGGGCAAGGAGGGAGTTCCCATGTTTTCATGGGGGGGGGGGGGGTGGAAAAAGCTCCCATCAGTCCATTGTGAGATTGGTTCTGACGTCTCGAATGGAGCGCCTTCAGTGACATTGTTCACCTGTCTCATTGGGTTAAAATGGGCAGAGGCTGAGTAGAGGTTGACCAGAGGAGGGAGTTACTGGTAGTTGCTGGTCAGTGGGGGGTGGGTGACGAGGGGGGGTGTGTTTGCGGGGGTGGCGATGTTGAGAGCTAGATTTAGAGTAGCTGACAGGTGGAATAAAACCTCTTATCTGATGAGACCCCCATCCTTCCAATGGGGGCCCCAAGTCTGAATAATGAGGACCAAATTACAACATGGGTCTGCGAGGAACAAGCCCCTATTGTCTGGTCTGCACTGCGAATGAGTGTCACAGCAAGTCGCAGGCCACGCACTGTTACCGCGCTGCTCGCTCAGCCTCTTGTCTTGGGAAGCTTCATTTTAAGATGCCTCAGACAAATACGCACCCCCCCCCCCACCTTACCCTCTCCAGTCCTTTCCTCTCTCAACATCGGCATCTCTTCAGGCAAACCCCCCACCACCCCCCCCCACCCAGCCAGCCTGGCTAAATAGGGCAAATCTTCTTCATTGTGTGCCGACTGCCCAGTGTGAAATTCGCTGTGACGTTAAATGTTTTCTAATGAATAATTACTGAAAGGATATGGAGGGGAATATGTGTAATGGATTGTAGACTGCGTTTAGAAAAAAGGGGGGGGGGGTAGTTTTTTCTTATCCGTCGTATTTACAGGACAAAAAAAAAAAGTCGCCTTTCATATAGTAACGAGAATTGGGGGGGCAGCTTTGTCAAACTGATCTGACGGATTATCTTTTTTTAGATGTTTTTTTCCTCATAGAAAATTGAAAATCAAAGAGGTCCTGGCCTCTGAAAAACCCTTAAAAATAAATAGTTTCTTTTCCTTTCACATTTTAAAGGGAGAATCTGGCAGCTATGAAAGCCTATGGGTGAAATGGTGAACTGGTGGGGGGGGGGGGGTGCGGGGGTTAGGACATTCAGAAAGTGAATCGTGAGATTTTTCTCCTAGTGCTGTCGTCTCAAAGGTGTGGCAATTTTGCCAGCCACTGCCCCCCCCCTCCCCGCCCGCCCCGTCAGGCCACTCAGAGAGCATCATGAATTGGTCCAATGTGCATTGTGTTCTTCACCACTGTTACATATTCTGGATTGCCCCCCTGAATTTAGACTCCGCAAAACATCCCTCCAAATTACTGCTCTTGAAACACCTTGTCACAAATACCAGGACTATTTCTGATTTCGGTGCTGAGAAAAGTTTCTAGGACAGGAGTCACACTGCAGTGATGCATAAGTCAGAACACACAGGGTGAAGTCATAGTCCATCCCTGATTATTCTTCACATTCAAATGAATCGGACCTACAGTCCAGAAAACCAGAAAGTTTCTTGGTAAAAACAGATGGCAATAAAAAGCATGTGACTTTGTCAGGACAAATTCTTTTTGCCCTAGATGCCAGCAATATTAAATTCCTCTCATGTGAACCTATCCAAAGAATTGCCACAAATTGAAATAAGAGTCTGGAATTTGAAGGAGAAGGATTCAGTTGCCCAATAGGGCTGAATAATAAAATTCATTAAAAAGAACTATATTAGTAAAAGCAAGTCAATTATCTTGACAATACCACAGTATAGCCCCCTTATAAATTTTTATAATGAATGTAATGCCTAGAGTAAAGAACTAACACCACACCCCCAGAAGTAAATAGTACCTGTACCACACCGAGCCTACAATATATATTGAGCAAAGTGGTTTCTCAGGGTTACAGCTTGCATTAAAAAACTCCGACTTTATCTACTGCTATAGATAACTGCTTTTGACCCTGGGGTCTGTTTCACGAAGCAGGATTTCTTACTTAGCTGGATAACTTGTCAGATTTAAGGTAGTCTAGGCTAAATGTGAGTGAATGAAGATAAAGTCCATTTAGCCCAGACTACCTTGAATCCAACAAGTTATCCAGTTAAGCAAGAAATACTGCTTTGTGAAACAGGCCCCAGGGTCAAAAGCAGTTAGGTATAGTTGTAGATAAAGTCAGAGTTTTTTATGCAAGCTGTAACCCTGAGAAACCACTTTGCACAAGTTAGGCCATGCAGTTTTCAAAGTAAAAATATGTTCAGCTGCAGTCCGAATGCATGTGCGTAGGAGGAGTGTGTCACACTCAAAATCTCCTACCTTTGAGACTATCATCTAACTCCTCCAGCAAAAAGCTTCTAGAATATCACACAGAAATAATAATAAAAAGACTCTTTCAGTTCCACTAGAATCAAATGTCTGTTGGCTCACTGGGGGCTTTGGGTGAGGATATTGTAAAGCGCTTTGAGACAATGTAATGTTGTGATAATGCGCTATATAAAAATAAATTTGTTGTTGTTGTTGTTGTACTCTGATCTAGCTTCTGCTTGTAAACTGTTTCAGTTGATTTACAGCTGCCGCCCTAACCTCAGTCGTTGTGTTAGCTCTGTTCTCTGCCTTTCTCCTTGTAGTCTGCATTGTAGTTTTTCCACTGTTGATTACTATAATATAGTTTTCACACAGTCCCTTTTATAGTACAATTCCAGATGTTCTTTTAGAAAAGGTATTATGCATCTTGATCAGCTCACTGCCCCACTGGTCCCTCACACCTCCCAGGTTCACTCCAGCCCCAGCAACATTTTGATTTTGTTATTTATTCTAAATAATCAGTTTTTCATCTCAAAGTCTGAATCCGTGACCCAGTGGTGTCTTTGTACATGTAAGTACTATGTGAGGACATTGTCCTGTACTTTAAAACTCATTGCCTTCCTTACTGATTCTGGATCTTCTGGCTGGATAAGTCACTGAATGGATAAAGGCATATTGAATAGATATAGTCATAAAAAAGATATAGTTTTGACATATCAAATAGATATATGCATACTGAATAGATTTAGGCATCAAACAGATATAGGCATATCAAATAGATATAGTCATTAAATAGGCATAGGTTACTGTTATATGGATACCCATCTCATCTGAGGTTGATTAACTGCACAGTACAAGGAAAAAAAACTTCAAACAAGGACCATAAGTCCTGGTCTTGGTGAACTCCAGCATTTGTAGGTTATCTGGCATCTGAAATTGTTCTGCAAAACCAATGAGAAAAAGTTAATAATGTTCAATTAATGAAATAATTGAACAGAGAGCCTGTGTTTGAATATAATACACTTACCTTAGGGATGTAAACATGGCAGCCAAATATAGGATTAAATTGAATATCAGCTGGACTGATGGTGCATTTTTTGGAGTGCTCTTGTTCTTTACAGATTAATGTGGAGTGTGGAGTCCACTCCACTGTGAGCCTAAATCACGAAATGCACATCAGAAGTAGACATGCCAAGCAGAGTTGTATTGTGCCAGATAGGTGTGTGGGTGCTGTTGGAATATGGCATGCAATTTATACAACTAAAATATCTATTTGTTTGTTGAATGTATTGTATTGTGTGTCCTTCACTGTTATATCACCCAATGTGGCTTTATCTATTTCACGTTTTTAAGCAAGAAACCCAGCTTTGTGATTGTTTACATGAGTTTGACTGTGTTTTAATGAAGTACTCAAGTAATGAAGTAATTAAGTTATTGTTCACTCTTTTTTTCCCTCCCCTATACAGAGAAAGCAACTAGTATCTTCTGGCCAGATAGTTAGATAAATCCTGCTAAGCAACCTCTGGAAATTTTTGGAAGCTAGTGAAAACCAAACATAGCTGCAAAAACTTTAAGTTCATGTTTGGTCATTAAGCCCCTTTGCTTGCAGGCAAGGGCGATTATAAAATTAGAAAATTAGGGAGGCTCAGCCCCCTTACTAAATACAAGGTAAACATAGTAGACATATTTTGCAGTGGTTTCATTTTGATAAATGTCAATGGGAAATTGTGTTTTTTATTTTCTAATTTGTAATGACAAAGGAACGCAATTCAGCCAGATTCGGTCGAACGAAAATACGCGCCGCAAACTACAGAGAGCAAGACGCGCTTTAAAATTGAGTGAAAAAGGCGGGAGGTAGTTTGAGGTAAAATTCCATGGTAAAATTCACCACGGAAACGGTGTAATCCTTGAGATGTAAAACTTTACGCAAATATTATATATATATAAATCGTTTGTGGGTTTAGTGTAGGCTACAATCGCAGTTGTTATTTTGAATGAAAATAATATTTAAAGAGGTATAAAACCTTCCGTTCATTTAGCTGCTGAGATTAGTAAATACATCGTATCAGTCTTGTACAGTTAGAATGATAGTTTTAATGATTATAATGATTCGAGGTAGTTCGGTAAAATTTGGGTTGTTTTTCAAAGGATATTTTTGGACATCCTGAAGTAACATGAGAAGCTCCTGTTTTGCTAAATGTGTTTCGTATGATGTTACTGTATTGGTTACTTAAAAAAATTCTCGAGTTTTGTAGACCGTCATAAATTTTCTCCGTCGTTCTCCTCTTACAGTTCTCTTTAGAAGTCCCGCCCGCTGCAACTTTGCCGAATACTAAAGCCCTACACATTTTGGCAAACAATTGAAATACTGGTTTGTGCAATGTCTTCCCTCGGGTGCTGAAATGTGAATTTGAAGAAGCGATGTTACGTTTGCTTTACAGTATACATGTACTACATACAATATTATTATACATAATATAAAAAGCTATTCAAGCCCAAAAATACACATTTATTTGGGGGGGCTAAAGAGGCCTAATGACGCCCCTGCCTGAAGGTGACTATAGTTCCCCACTTATGTCACAGTGGTCTGGGTTTTAAACTTTAACCACTTCCTCTGTACTCTGAACAGCCCATGTTGGCTCCTCGCCGCTGCAGTTCCAGCAGCTTGGGCGCAGTATTAATGGCAGAATGTTGAGGGCATTTCAGTGATCTGTGATTGGTTACAGAGGCAGAAAATGCGCAGTGGGCATCCCCGACTGGACCTGGAGGGTGCACTGATAGCCCGGGACCGTGTGGGAATCCAAGATTTTGTGCTGCTGGATGCCTTCACGAGTGAAACAGCCTTCTTGGACAACCTGAAGAAGCGGTTCAACGAAAACTTAATTTATGTAAATCAGCAAAGCTTTCTTTTCAAATAGAGGACTATATTCAGATGGATACAAATCTTTTGATAGGTGTAACGAATGCTCAATCTATAGACTAGTCCAGTGTTTGTCAACCCCCGCCTTGGCACACCTGAACCAAACAATGAAGAACATTGAATACCTGGTACAGGTTTATTGGGAGTTGGGAGGGAGCAAAAATGTGGACTATATGAGGGTCCCCAGGGACTGGGTTGAGAAACCCAGGTCTGTAGTCCTAGATGGTTAGTCTTTTGCCATGCTGACATATTCTAGCTAATCTTAATATTCAATAGCTAATGATTCTGCAAGTGGCATTAATGCCCTATCTCTTCCAGACGTATATCGGCACACTGCTGGTTTCAGTCAACCCTTACAAAGAACTGGGTATATATACCAAAAAGCAGATGGACATCTACATGGGTGTCAACTTCTTTGAGTTACCTCCACACATGTGAGTTGGCATCCATGTTTTGGGTTATACCCTGGCAACAGGCAATGATGTGGCAAACTTGTGGCTAATGACATCTCAGACCTCCCATCATTTATTCATGCAGCTACGCCCTGGCTGACAATGCCTATCATGCCATGCTGACGGAGATGAACAATCATTTCTTCCTTATTTCCGGGGAGAGTGGAGCTGGCAAGACAGAAGCCTGCAAGAAGATCCTGCAGTTCTATGCGGTCAGCTGTCCAACCTCAAGTCTCCTGGACAGCATCAGGGACCGCATGCTGGTCTCCAATCCAGTGCTGGAGGTCAGGGTTCTCCTGCCAGACCCATGATGTGCACACTATCTGCTCCATTAAAGCTGGTTCATACTTACTGTCGATGCGCCATTGTATGCACAGCTATGGTGACGTAATTTCGTCACCAACGTCAGGTACGGGAACTACATTGGGGGGGGTGTGTAGAAGGGCACATACCACTCGAAAATTTTTGGTGTCAGTGTGGACATCCTATTCAGTGACGCAAACGTGCCTCGATCATTCATTGACCAGGGGTAAAGTAGCAGAAAGTCAGAAGGTAGATTGGACCAAAAATTGTATACCTTTTCTACTCTTTCTGATCAGACTGAAGACAAATATGGCTTCAGAAAAGGTTGCCTGTATATATAAGGTCCAAAAATACCTGTATGTATATGGTTCCTTACTGTAGGATCATAAAGACTCCCGGATAACTGCAAACTAAAATAAAATACATTTGTAACTGCAACGTCTTTGTCTTTGAATCAGTGTTTTTATAATTTAGATTTTTTAAAATTTAGTTTTTATATTATTTTCATGTTTAATTGGAAATCAAGTTTAGTTTTACTTAGTTTTCAGTGTTTTATTAGTTTTTATTTTAAAGGTGTAAATCTTTATTTTTATATATTTCAGTTTAAGTTTTACTAATTTCATTTCTAGAGATGGAAAACTGTAGGACTTTGCTGTTGAAGATTGTTTTTATTTAAGTTAGTTTCATAACCAGTTTTCTTTTAGTTGTATTTTTTATTTTATTTTCATGTCTTATTTTATTTCAGTTTACAAATATGTTTTTGTCAATGATGATAATAATTTTAATATAACATTCATGCCACACTTCATTAAAGTGACTTGCTCTACAGTACTACCCCTGCCCTGGCATCAAAGTATGCGGTTGCCTGGTGTTGGTGCTAGAAGTATGAACATTCAGGAGTAAGGACAGTCCAGCATTACGACGCTCGCGTTGTGTCACGGCCACATCTGCAGAAAGTATGAACCAGGCTTTAATATAAGCAAAAGGGCACCCATGGCTCATCTTCCCACCTGTTAGCCATCTTTTTCCTTGTGTAAATTCTCCCCGGGTCTCCCTCTGTTATCCAAAAGGCATTTGGCAATGCCAAAACACTGAAGAATGACAACTCAAGCCGCTTTGGGAAGTATATGGACATCCAGTTCGACAGGCAGGTCAGGAAACTGGGCTATAAGCCTACCTCATCCACTTGCAAATGCTACGATGCAGCTCTGTGGGAGTCGAATGTAATTCCTCCTCTTATGCAGGGGGAGGCGGTCGGGGGCCACATCCTTAGCTACCTGCTGGAGAAGTCCCGGGTGGTGCACCAAAATCACGGCGAGAGAAATTTTCACATCTTCTACCAGCTGGTGGAGGGTGGAGAGGAGGAGACGCTGCGATTGCTGGGACTGGAGCGTGATTGTAAGCACTACAGCTACCTGGTACAGGTGAGGACGGTATGTCACTAAATAGAAAATTTAAAAAACAGATTCTGAAGAAATAGTATCCCCACAGTGAACAATGTCTTTCTGGAATCTTTTATGTGTGTTTCTACATTAATAATTCTCTTTGCTTATATTTGGTTGTGTTGCGTATTACTTTTAGGTTCCATTAAGTTCATAAGAACATAAGAAATTTACAAATGAGAGGAGGCCATTCGGCCCATCAAGCTCGTTTGGGGAGAACTTAACTAATAGCTCAGAGTTGTTAAAATCTCATCTAGCTTTGATTTAAAGGAACCCAGGGTTTTGCTAGTAGGAAGACTATTCTATACTCTAACTACACGCTGTGTAAAGCAGTGCTTCCTCAAATTCATTTTAAAATGTTCTCCTGCTAATTTCCACTTATGGCCACAAGTTCTAGTATTTAAACTAATATTGAAATAGCCATTTGGCTGAACAGCATCCAGACCTGTTAGAATCTTATATACCTGGATCATGTCCCCCCTTAGTCTCCTTTGCTCGAGGCTAAACAGGTTCAGCTCAGCTAACCTCTCCTCATAAGGCATTCCTCTAAGACCAGGAATCATTGTCGTAGCCCTGTCGTTGCACCTTTTCCAAGGCAGCAATATCTTTAAGGTATGGTGAGCAAACCTGCACACAATATTCTAGGTGGGGTTTTATTGTACCAAGGAATTATATAATCGCAGCATCACTTCCCTTGACTTAAAATCCACACCCCTAGTGAGGTAACCCAACATTCTATTGGCCTTTTTTATTGCTTTCCCACACTGGCAAGAGTGGGACATGGAAGCATCAACATCCGACATAATACACCGAGATCTTTCTCGTAATCAGCTACCTTTATTTCAGTGGAACCCATAAAATATCTGTACTTTATATTTCTGCTCCCTGCATGGATTACCTTACATTTATCTATGTTAAATTTCATCTGCCAGGTATCAGCCCAGTCGCTAATTAAATCCAGATCCCGTTGTACCCTCTCCGCTGCTAGATCAGTATCTGCTACACCACCCACGTTGGTGTCATCTGCAAATTTAACCAGTTTACTGTATGAATTGGTGTCAATATCATTAATGTAAATTAGGAACAATAGTGGTCCTAAAACTGAACCCTGCGGTACCCCGCTATGAACACAGGCCCACTGTGACATTGTGCCTCTAATAACTACTCGCTCCTTCCTCTCTGTTAACCAGTTTTCGATCCAAGCTGCTATAGTTCTTAAAATCTCTTCAGCTTTGATCTTAAGCAAGAGCCGTTTGTGGGGGACAACATCAAAGAAATCTAAGTAGATCACATAGTAGGCCTTTTTGTGATCAATTTCTCTTGTAGCTTCCTCAAATAAATTGGTTAAACAGGATCTGCTTTTCCTAAATCCATGTTGGCTATCCCTCAGAATGTTATTTGAATCTTGGTTATCTACCATTTTCACTTGGATTATAGCTTCCATTACCTTTCCAGTTATGCAAGTTAAAATGATTGGCCTATAGTTTGCTGGATTACTTCTATCCCCTTTTTTGAATACGGCCATTATATTAGCATGCTTACAATCAGAAGGTACCACACCCGCAGATAATGATTTCTGGAATAGTAAAGTTAAAGGTTGGCTAATAATATCCCTCATCTCTTTTAAAACTATAGGTAAGATGCCATCAGGGCCCTGCGATTTATTTATTTTGAGCTTAGCTAGGCTTAGTACCACATCAGCCTCAGTTATACATATATTGGTCAAAGACGACGCTGTATTCGTACTAAATGGTGGTAAGTTACTCATGTTCTCTACTGTGAACACCAGTGTAAAATAATCATTTAACTCATTTACTATATCAATTTCATTTTCAATTATAAGGCCCTTACTATCCTGCAAATTAGTGATTTCAGCTTTTAGAGCTCTTTTGGAGTTAAAATATTAGAAGAAACTTTTACTGTCATCCTTAGCCTCCAATGCTATTTTTCTTTTGACATTCCTCTTAGAGAGTCTAATGTTTTTTTGACTAAACCTGTAGACTTAGATACTCCTGCTTAGTTTTTAACTCATTAGTTAATTTCCATTTGTGGAACAGAGCCCTTTTCCTCTTGACTTTATTCTTAATTTCGTTAGTAAACCTCCTTGGTTGTAGTTTCCTAGATTTAGTTTTGCTGGAAACAGGTATGAAGTCCTCTTGCACTTGCAACAATGTGCTTTGAAAAAATGTACATGCCTCTTCAACCGTTTTGCTATTTAACTCCATCCAGTTTCTAGTTTCAGTTTCATACCATTAAAGTTAGCCTTCCTAACATTGTATACTTTTGTTTTGGACTTTGCTCTTTGGACACTAAAATTAACCTCAAATTTAACCATCCTATGATCGCTACCGTCGAATGGTTCTAAAACCTTAAATTTTCCAATCATATCCTGGTTATTAGAGAAAACAAGATCAAGAAGGGCTTCTCCCCTGGTAGGGGTATTAAACTGAGTAAAAAAACACTCCTGTACTAATTCCACCATTTCAAGTTCATTTACAGAAGAGCCAGAGACTGTGTCCCACTGAATCCCAGGTAAATCAATGGCAACCACATCAACAGCAGTTCTACAGAATGTTTTGTCCTGTGTTTGGCTCTTCTGGCTTCCCAACTGGCATGTTCAGTCTTGTGATGACTAAGTTTAACCATTGCATTTCCCCCATCTCATTTGCCTTTTTCCAAGTATAATTCCTCCAATGCAGTTGGTCTTTTCATAATATCCATCCATTTTCCATATTTCTTTTTCCTATTGCATGGCAGTGGGGGTCCGGAGCCTATCCCAGATGTAATGGATGCAAGGCAGGGAATAACCCATGTCAAGGCGGCAACCCATTGTAGCATCTCTTAATGCCTCTTAGTATTCACATCATTTTGCTTCCACATTTGTCCACCAGGGGGAGTGTAGAACTGTCCGCACTATCAATGACAAGAATGACTGGAAGACAATGCGAAATGCCCTTACTATCATCAGCTTCTCAGAGAAGGATATTGAGGTGACAATTAGTACCAAATATGAATAAAAGCACTTTTTAATGTATCACAAGAAGAGGAAATGGCTCAACCAATTTAAAGGTGTCTCTTAGACTTGCAAGACCAGATAGAGTTCTGGAGCAGTGTATAATACAGCCTTTTTTCCCCTTTGAGACAGCACCTGTTAGGGATTGTTGCCAGTGTGCTCCACCTGGGCAATGTCCAGTTTGAGGCTGACAGGGATGGATACGCACGTCTGAGCAACAAAGCAGAGCTACGCTGGGTGTCAAAGGTGAGGGGGAGAAATGACCTTTGACCTCACATCAGCATCGCCTACCAGAGTAGCAAGCACCTGACGCACTGCGGGATTTCCTTCTCCAGCTGTTGGGGATCCATGTGCAAGTGCTACAGGAAGCGCTAACCTTCAGGAAGATCGAGGCCAAAACAGAGGAGGTGAAAGAGCTTCTGGAAATGGTCACCAAGGCATCCCCCTTGGGCCATACCAGGTCTCACAGCTTTTACGCCCCTCTTTCTGTGTGCCCTTCAGGTGCTCAGCCCCTTCTCAGTGGACCATGCCATTTACGCTAGGGATGCACTGGCCAAAGCTCTATACGGTCGCATGTTCACATGGATCGTTAACAAAATCAATGATTCATTGGAAAATCGGGTGAGTGCATGCATGTGTGTTATGTGTAGTGTGTAGGAGACTGGACACAACATGTACACTTCTCTTTCATCATTTCATCATTGTAGGATTCAAGCAAAAAAACCGTCATAGGACTCCTGGACATCTATGGCTTTGAAGTGTTCTATGTTAATAGGTAGGTAGAAGTTCATGGGACTTTTACTTGCATAAAAATGTTCTGAGAGCAGAAGAAAATGATTTGTTCAGAGAGATGACTAATCAGACTGTAGAGGAGGAGGGACCAACCGGTCAGGGTGTGTATTCACAAAGCATCTTAAGGCTAAAAGTAGCTCCTAAATTGCATATTTGGGTGAAACTCCTAAATGTAGGACTCCTCATTTTTTGACTAAGAGCAATTCTCAAAGCCCCTTAGCCATAAAAGTAGCACCTAACTCTGGGCGAACTAAAACATAGTCGCGAGGACTCATAAGTCTCTAAGAGCAATTTACAGTCGCAAAATGGCTGCTGTCAATTCACGTTCCAATGTTTTGGAAACATGAAATGACTTTGAATTACTTAATTGATACTGCCTCAGTCAGGATGGAATAATTTTTGTTGTGGAACTTGTGAGGGATGCAATAACATCTCCAAGAAACCGAAACAACCCAATCATATATAGTGGAAACCGCTTTTAGTGAGCAGTGTAACCATTTTTACTTTCTTTTTTCTTATGTCTCAGGCAGATTACCTTCTAACTGACATCTGTATATTTATTACATGAATATAAGGTAATAAAATTTACAGCGTCGCTATGTACTGAATTTTATTGACTCATTCAGAATACAGTACAGCTGTTTCAAACGCTTTTAATATTATTGTGTATAATTCAAATACATAAAATATACCTTATTATAGTTTCGCTACTACTTCTTTATTATTAAGCTTTGATTAGTTTATATTCCTGTATTTGTACAGGAATAATTCTGTACCTAGCTTTTTGATCCATATAAGCAGTTGATCACTATAACCATGATAACTATAAGGGGTTTCCACTGTATTTGTGTTTAAGGGATGTTGCAGCGTACATTTTCACCAGCACATACTGGCCTCTCATTTACCAGTTCCCGTGGTTATTGCGGGCAAGCTCGTGCATGAAAACTGACGTCACCCATAACGATGGAGTCTTACTCTTAGCTTAAGAGTTGGCTCTTTTCATAACTAAAAGTTACTCTCAGCCATGAATAGGTTTTTAGAAAAAACTCTTAGTTAAAAACTTTCAGTGCGATTTAAGAGTACTCTTAGTGGTAAGATAAAATGCTTTCACCTCCTTTACTGTCTGATTGATTATCTTTCTGAATCAATCATTTTTAGTTGTGTCCTCACATCATTTTTGTGTAAGTAAAACTCTGATGGTGTAGGTGCAGTTTATTTATTTATGCCCTAAGCCTTTAACTCCTGGTACCACTCAGTCCAACATTCTACTTACAGTTGCTTCGGTTGAAAATATTCATTCTCAATTGGTTTTCATAAGTCCTTCCTGATCTGTACCATGTAATATTGTAAAATACATGCACTTTTACATAACATTACTACTGTAACTGTTTGCATTTGTTTTTTCAATTTTTTCCCCAATACCAGGCAAGTCCCATTTCTCATTTTGTCTGAATCGTCTGTCAATGTATAAACATAACTTAAAATCAGTCAGTATATTGTTCAAAGGTAGTCACTGTACTTTCATTGAGATATTAGCATGTTACTCTACCTGCTGAATGTTAATTGCACACAATCTCCAGAGTGGCTGCTCAGGCTCCTTGCTGTTTGCTGTTAATGCTGCTGGCTGCCTTTAAAACTCCCCTGTGCTTCCAGCTTCGAGCAGTTCTGCATAAATTACTGCAACGAGAAGCTGCAGCAGCTTTTCATCCAGTTCACGCTGAAGTCGGAGCAGGAGGAGTACGAGGCCGAGGGCATCGAGGTGAAGTCCTGTTCAGGACAGTGCCGAGACCCCTGAGCCATCCTGTCTTTGTAGTTTAGAGAAGTTTGTTTCAGGCTTTACATCTTAGAGAAGTTAAGTTTGATTAGTGTCTTTGCAGGAATGGATTACCCTGCTCTGTGGTGAATGATAAAGGAATCCAAGATTAATGTTATTAATATTTATTGATCTGTTTTCAACAAATATTGAGGACAAAGGCATAGGTCTTGTTTCAGCATTGGTAGGGACCAAATCAACCCAAAACCATAAACAGAGAGAGTAATCCCACAATATTGGTAGGGACACGACCCACTGTCCATACCCAAATCTGTGCTCTTGATTGAAAAAGATGCAATATAAGGGAATGTTTGCTGGATTTTTCTTTTAGAAGAAGTTTGATCTGGGATGTTGATGTGGACTTTCTCGGGTTGGAGAGCCATTGTGTTGGGGGGGGGGGGGGGGGGGCATGTGGTGTCAGTATAAGGGTTATAGGTATGTCAGCTGAAGACTCTGGCTCAAGTCCCAGGAGGGCACCTGCAGTGGTAAATGTGACCAATGTGACCCCAAATTGTTCCTGTCTGATTGTTTGGGGTCCTACATTGTGGAGGGCAATTGGTTGTTGGTAACTCAAGGCTTAATTTTCAGTGATGTCCATTTCTAAATATGAGTTTGTAGGTAAGGCTAATCCTGCTTGGAGTTTTAATGTGTCTGCTTTGTTCTTAGATTATATTGCACTATTTACCTGTTTCACAGTGGGCACCCTGCTGACTGGGTACAAGGTAAAATATCTGGAAGGCTTCTAGTTATGGGTACAATGGTGATGACTTTAGAGAAAAAAACATTAGAATTTTAGACTTTGAGAATTTGTTTCTGTGCCCCTTCTCTCGGAGCACTGTGGTGTTACCCGGTGTTTTGTGGGCTCCTGTGGCTGCCGTAGAGCCCCATTGTTGTGTGGAGAACTGTGAGTGGATGAGCACAGCCAAAAGACCCCCTGTCCTTCTCTCTCCCAGTGGGAACCGGTCCAGTTCTTCAACAACAAGATCATCTGTGACTTGGTGGAAGAGAAGCGTGCGGGCATCATCTCCATGCTGGTGAGGGAATCAGCTCGATGGCCACCACTGAATGTGGCAGAGCATGGCCCCCTGTGATGTGAAGCGCAATGGATTTTACGGGCAGCCCAGAGACCATCCCCACTGTCCATGTTCCTCCTAAGGACGAAGAGTGCATGAGGCCGGGAGACACCACTGATATAACGTTCCTGGAGAGACTGGAGGAGAGGATGGGAAGCCACCCTCACTTTATCACGTAACCCCCCCTTCCACCACCCTTCTGACCCCCTGTCTTGTGGTGCTTTCCTTTTACTCTGACTTAATGCCTTCCGGTACACAAAATATCCAAAGTAATTACTGGCAGCATTTAAAGCCCAATTAATTTCCAGCTATAAATGGCATGTAATTTGTATCATGGATATGTTCTCTAGCCAGCAGTTATATAAACTCCTGTTTTTGATCAACGCTGTGGCTAACAGACACAGACTTGCTGACCAGAGGATACGTAAGACCATGGAGAGAGGGGACTTTCGCCTGCTTCACTATGCTGGCGAGGTCACGTACTGTGTAGTGGGTGAGTCTGACCATGCAGACGCATTCAGGCAGATATCTATCACACACACCGGGCAGCATAGGAGCAGCTGAGAAGTTACTCAAAGTTTTCTCATATGTTGCTGCAGCATGTCGGGAAATTTCTGCAGTTGGGCATCTTGTTTATTGCTGATGCCAAGGAACACAGAACTAAAACTATGAGAATCTACAAGAACAACATATTTTGGGCACTTCTGATAGTTAATATTTTCACCAGCCAAGTTCACAGTAGTAACCTTTAGCCAGTCTGTATAATTATGAAATGAATGATTTCAAACAAAGCCATTGTACTGCTTCACAAGAAACAGACAGATGCTGGTGGGTTTCTGTTGTTCAATCTTACTTGGAAAATCATTTAAATAACATGATATGAGTAAAAAGTGAGCATAATCCGTAACATTAGGCTAGACCAGAAAATGAGTTTAAATTCAGATTTCTGAGAGGCAAAAAACACTATAGCAGTTTATCCCAATTGGGTCCTGAGAGACCCACAGACAGTCCATGCTTTTTGCTCACTCTTAGCTCCCTACTGGAGCAAAAAATTTGAACTGTCTGGCAGGGAGATCGGAGGGAGCAAAAACGTGGACTGGCTCTGAGTCCCAGAGGACCGGATTGGGAAACACTGCACAAGACCCATCTTACCAGTGGACACCAGAAATGTCAGCAGAGTATTCTAATGATGGACTTGTAGTCTTGTTGCCTTGATTTAATCTTATGTTGGCAACCTCTCTAATGCTTGCTTTTGCAAGTGAGATGTTGAAAAGTAACATTACAAGCTACATCTGCAGTGTTCTGGCCCCACTGTACATCAACGCTACGTAATCCAAAGAAGTCCAAGAAGCAATGTGAAGCACCTCATGTTGCGCCATAAATGGTAGAACTGGACCTGCTCCAGAAAGTTGGCCTCATATCTCCTGTTTTTCATTCCAGGATTCATTGACAAAAACAATGACCTTTTGTACAGGAACATCAAAGATGTAAGTGCTCAGATTTCAGTTAAAAAATTATACAGGCCAGGGCAGCAAGGAACCTGTTTCAGTCAAGCTGTTTATTCATTAAAGCCAGTGAGGGTTGATAGGCTAATTAATCGTGTCTCACTCATTACTGACAATAGGTTTGACTGCGTATTAAATGTCAAATTATGAGGCATCCTCCTTTTTAATGTTTTTTTATATAATATAAACGTGATCATATTATATGTAAGTATTATATATAAATAGTATATATATATGTGTGTGTGTGTGTGTATATATATATTTATGAATCATGTTAGACTAAGAGCCAGTGGAGAGGCCTCACTAATGAGTGCAAACGTGTTTGTGTGTGCGTGTGATGCAGATGATCCGACATTCCAAAAATGGTATCGTCAGGCACTGCTTCCCGCCCACAGAAGTGGACAGCAAGAAAAGGCCAGAAACGGTAAGGAGATAAAACAATCGATGCATGTTTTGTTGCTGATCCAGGAAGATGTAGTGGGGAGATAGATACCATGCAGGACATGTGGTCCGTATCCTCCCACAGGTGGCCTCACAGTTTAAAAGCAGCCTTGCTGAGCTCACAGAGATCCTCATGGCCAAGCAGCCCTGGTATATACGATGCCTGAAGTCCAATGAAGCAAAACAGCCAGGTGAGCCCAAGCCTCCCCCTATCTGCAGCAATTAGGAACATGAACTCATAGCAGGCAGGTGATCAGTTCTAGTACCAGGAGGTGTTTTGCCTCCTGAATTGCTTTAGTGAAAAATAATTTGTATAAATGGGTAAACGTTACTATGCATATATTTAGCCTAATATTTACCAGAAGAGTATAGCCTATCAAAGCTATAAATGCACGTCTGCGATGTCTGATGAAAAGCTATGCAAACAGGGAGAGACAGGGGTTTTGTGAGAGTTACACCCCCAACTCTGGAGGTAGGAGGCCAGGGTATTACCTGCAGAGCACTTTCAGCTCTGGGTCAGTGTTGCCCAGTACGTATCTTGGTTGGATCATGTTTACAGGGACATGTGAACTTTACCTCTCTCCCGCCATAGGGCGCTTCGATGACATGCTGGTGAGGCACCAAGTGAAGTACCTGGGCTTGATGGAGCACCTGAGGGTGAGGCGTGCCGGCTTTGCTTACCGGCGCCGCTACGAGGTCTTCCTGCAGAGGTGTGTGGACTGCAAGCGATGGCGCAGACAGTGAACCATCACTGGACCGATTTGCCCACCAGAATTAGTGGTCTTCAGCAGATAAGTGTCTGTTCATCTCCACAGGTACAAGCCCTTGTGTCCAGCCACCTGGCCTCACTGGAAGGGAGAGCCAGCGGTAGGGGTGGAGAAACTCCTCATACACCTGGGCTATAAGGAGGATGATTATAAGATGGGCAGGTGGGGACAACCAATCAGAATATGGGATATTTTTGACCACTGATGCCACATGACATTACCTCAAGGTTGATTGCCATAACTGAGCACCAGCTCTTACATAGAATACAGCGACTTTATAAAAGTAATACAAATTTTGGTTTTATGTATCATAATGGGTGGCGGCATGGTGGTGCAGTGGTTAGCACTGTTGCCTCACACCTCTGGGACCCGGGTTCTAGTCTCTGCCTGGGTCACATGTGTGTGGAGTTTGCATGTTCTCCCCATGTCGTCGTGGGGTTTCCTCCAGGTACTCCGGTTTCCCCCCACAGTCCAAAAACATGCTGAGGCTAATTGGAGTTGCTAAATTGCCCATAGGAGTGCATGTGAGTGGATGGTGTGTGAGTGTGCCCTGCGATGGGCTGGCCCCCCCTGGGTTGTTCCCTGCCTCGTGCCCATTGCTTCCAGCAAAGGCTTCAGACCCCCCGCAACCCCGAAGGATAAGCAGTTTGGAAAATGGATGGATGGATGTATCGTAATGCCGCTAATTGTATTGCATTAAGTTAAATATTAATTACTTAAATTCATCGTTATAAGCACCAATATTATCAAAGATCTCATAGCTTACAAGCATGTATGCTTTAAAATTCATAAATTATCATTTGTATTAGGTTGAGGTTGGTTGCAACAATGTTCACTGTACACTGTTGTCTCATGGATGAAGAATGAGAAACCCAGAAATATTTGTTATTTATTTACTTAAATTTTATATTTTCAGAACAAAGATATTTATTCGCCATCCAAAGACCCTGTTTGCCATAGAAGATGCCTATGAGATCTGTAAGCATGAGTTGGGTAGGTGCATCATAATAAAAACACGTATAACAAACAAACTATACAGAAACGATTCCCTCTGCCAGTGGAAACTCTGCCATTCTTTTTTATATATATACAGCTTCAAAGATCCAAGCCAAATATAAGGGTTACAGAGTAAAAAACGAGTTCCAGAAACAGAAAGAAGCGGGTAAGCAGAATGACCTTAATTTGTGTTTCCAGACAATGGTTTGTACTCCTCAATCATGGACTTAAGCAAGAACAGGCCAGAAGATATAATAAATCAGTATAAAAGATAAGAATTATATGTTTTCCGGGTCAGGGTCGCAGATTTTTTCAATACATGTAAGGAATATAGTGTGTGAGATGGTTTCCAAAGCGGTCAGTAGGGAAATGAAGGCCAAAATTCCTGTGTTTATTTTACTTTTAAACCTGAAAGGCACAGAAAAATCAGTTCTGCCAAACTGGTGTGATTTTTCATTTTCTTCATAAGCTACAAAGATTGAGACCTGCTGGAGAGGAGTTCAGGCCAGAAAAGAGCGAGAGAGGAGGGCTTGGGCCGTCAAAGTCATCAAAAAGTAACATGAAACATCACCTTGCATACCACCCAGATCTCAGCCAACTGGCACCAACTTTCCACAGACTGTAGCTGATTAACAGGCAGAATAAACACATCCATTCAGGGCCATTGCAAACTCCAAAATGCAATGACACACACAACCTTCACTACCTGCTGATGTGTTGAAGCTTGTTTGTATTTAATGGGCGTACTTTGAGGGGTATGTGAACTGAGGTGACTTCAAATAAACTACCAAATATTTAATACACAGACTTCATCAATTCATTTTTTTAAACATCCAATGCTCTGGCATTGTTGCATTCTTTGGGATAAAAGTAATGGATATTCACCTGTCTTCCATAACTGCTTATCCAATACATGGTTGCAGTGAACTTGCAACTCAGCATGCCAGTGAGCAAGGCAGAAGACGCCATGGGGAAGATGCTATGCCATTACAGGGTCCAGATTCACACACACAGAATCAAACACTGAGGCCAGGTCACCTAACTTTGTGCATTTGTACTGTGGGGGAAAACAGGAGGACCCAGAGCAAACCCACACAACACAGAGAGAACATGGTAACTCCACACACGCAGAGCCAGGGCCAGGAGACAAATAAATGCATGAAACTTAAATCTATATATCTGACTTTTTACCCGGGAAATTTACCTCACTAAGTGATATGACCACCGTCACTGTAAAGCTTTTCTGTCTGACTGCTGTCTATGGCTTCTGAATTAATACTATTCCTGGTTCCAGGAATCAAAAGTTTGAAAGATGAAGTAAAGATCCTTCTTTTTTGGCCCTGTAGGTTCATTAAGGGGTACATGACCAGACACGAGGCCTCCACCACAGACAATTCAGAATATCTCACATTTGTCAGACACAGTTACCTAACGAGGCTGAAGAATCAACTGCCCAAAACTGTCCTGGACAAAACCACCTGGCTAGCACCTCCACCTGTGATGAAAGAGGTGAGGAAGCTACGGATGGTGAGGATGACTTCATCATCGATATCTGAATTTTCAGGTTTTCACCATGATGAGTTTTCCTGCTTACATCTCACTTGTTTCTAGTATTGCATCTTGACCATGTCCAGCGATGATGACTTGCATGCTGCACTACTAAGTTGTAGTGTATCATAACTGTATGGTCAACCATGGTTTTGTGCAGGCCTCAGAGATACTGCGCAAACTTCACATGCGACTCCTAGTGAGGAGGTATGTCAGGGGCATCACCGCACAGCAGAAAGCACAGGTCAGTCATGGCGATCCCAACTTAGTCTTTCCTAACTTTTTCAGGGAGGACATTTCCTGATGACCTGAGCACTAGAAACTTCACAGTTGACCTCACTAGTTTAATTTAATGTGCATGAATCATGAATGTTGTTTTTTTTTGTTGAAATATCTACATGCCCATGATAATGTTTTCCTTCAGCTGCAGTTAAAGGTGGTGACCAGTGAGCTGTTCAAGGGGAAGAAGGACAGCTACCCTCAAAGTGTCACCAAACCCTTTGCAGACACCAGGATCAGTTGGTTTCCTTTCAGCATCATCCCTTAACAACCTTGGTGCATGATTATTTAAGAACAAGGGTATTGTAGCTAACCTTCCTCTGTACGTACAGGTGAACATGACATCAATGCGAATGTCCTGCAGATTATTCGCCATGAACGCATCAAGGTAAGTCAAACAAACACTTCAACCCCAAATAACTGCACAAATGTACACAAAGTTACCAAAACATGGTCTGATGCTTAATAAAACATTGTAGTATCCTTTCAGATGAAATACTAAAGGTAAAGTTTCAGTGAGCAGCCTTAGTCTTATGTACATCCCTTTAATGGAGTAAAAGCACTGTCCACCTCTGCCTCTGGTACCCTGCAGTACAGCACCCCAGTAGTGAAGTATGACAGGAATGGATTCAAGCCACGTCCACGTCAGCTAATATTAACTCAGATTGCAGCCTACCTGGTGGAGGAAACGAAGATAAAGCAACGGGTGGAATACAGCTCACTCAAAGGTGACCAGCCCTGTCATCCAGTCAAAGGCTATTTTTCAGGCCATCACTGGACCCTGCACAACTATCCCTTTTCTAGAACTTGACTAGTGATGCAATGCAATGTCCTCAGGACTCCTGAGTAAGCAAACTTCCCCTGTGGTTACAGGTATATCCGTTAGCAACCTGAGTGACGGCATTCTGATCCTCCACGTGGCACTTGAAGTCAAACAGAAGGTGAGCCCCCGAGACACTCAGACACTTGTGTCTGTCTACCAACGGACCTTCTGTTTCAATTAACTGGTGACTTGGCAGGTCTGACAGTGATGGGATTGGGCTGTCAGCACATGTTGAAAGGGCTGTTTTCAGATCCCTGTTTTCTTCTGGTCTCAGGGGGACCTTGTCCTGCAGTGTGACCATATATTTGAGGCTTTAACCAAACTGAGTGTGGTGTCCAACAAGCGCAACGTTGTTAAAGTGGTTCAAGGCAGGTGAGCTTCTCCGCCAAGCCATTCTGTTCCTCTTTCATCCAACAATACATTTATTTGCACTAACCTAGGAACCTGCAGCTCAAATGAGGTACTAAGGTTAATTAATTAGAAGCTCATTTGGCTTATGCATTCCCTGTTGCCTGTAAGATCTTGAGGCTGACACCCCTGCTTTGATATCACCTTTCCAGTATTAAGTTTGACATCAAGCCAGGCAAAGAGGGGTATGTTGACTTCAGCAGTGGGCATGAGGCAACGGTATACAAGGCCAACAACGGCCACCTGATGGTGGTAAGTAGTCATAGGCTGCTACAACTGTTCCTTAGTTATTTAACACTGCCTTTTACTACAGTAGATATGAAAAACAAAACAGACATTTTGAAATCAACATCAAAAATAGTCTGACCATATCCACTCATGGTTAGATTAATCTGTTGTTGAAGTTGCTAGGCCTGAAATATTCAGTTCCTCCCTCATAGAACCCATCTGTTTCACTTCAAGGTATCATCAAGAAGCAAATCCCGCTGATTTTTGTACCTGAGAACTCATGGATACAGGTCTACAAAGCACATGGATATGGAAAGACCCTAAAGGTGAAGGAATCAGTAGCTTCTCCAAGATGTGGCACCACTGTCCTCATCCTGAGAGACAGACAGGTGATGGTTAGGGCACAACTGTAGTGCATTTCTTCACCTTTAGAGGTAAACTCTAAAGGACTGAAATTACTCAAGGAAAGTCAATCTTTCATTACCTTTAGCAAGGTACTAAGGACAGTATTGAAAAGTCTCCAGTGTTCATTAACCACCCCATGAAATAAATATAAAATTCCTGAAGTCGAGTCCTTTAAGTCTTCCACAAAAATGCAGGTTTAGGTGTTGTGATTATCCTACTAAAAGGCACAAAATAAAATTCTCATGTTTAAACCTTCCAAAAAATTTACTTTTGGTATGAAAAGACATTTATTTAAAGTATTTTATCCACATCACCACAGCATATACAAAATACACACCACAAGTATACTTAAAGTGTTTTTATTGTGATAATGTATAAATATAAGTAAGACACTTCACTGTGCATATGTACAAAGATTTTCATTGTGAAATGATTGCTTAAAAAACAAACTTGTACTTAAGCCTAACAAACCAATCATTCCTTTCAAAAAAAGTTACAATGCAGCACAAGTTTTTAGTTTTTAAATAACTTTCTGTAAAAGGGATAAGGGAATATGCTTCCCATTTTGGTCTTAGTCTCCAATTCTACACATGAAATTAACAACTGAACACCATGCCCAAAACTTACATTTTCAAAACACAAAGCATACAGATACTGGACTGAATTAAATGAGGGGCACTGCATGTCTGCTGCTCCATTACTAAACTAAAACAACTGGGGAAAATACCTAAGACACACAAAATTAACAGTGCAAAATAAGCCTTCTATGGTCTTGAAAAATGTTGCGAAACACTGTCCTCTGCTGGACCAGAAACAGAATTCCAGCACTACCTCACCCTTTCACCTCCAAAAATGGTTTTTCACCACCACCATTAGTATACTTCAAAATTGAACATTATAAAAGTCAGACGTATTCAAATTCACTCTCCTCTGAACACCTTAACACCCAAAATGCTTCTGCACACTTACTACAAACTTTTCAGACATAACATTTATGAAATGAAATCCGTTTCAAATTTCTGTGTGGAACTTGTACACTTTCATCCATCCATTTTTCGTACACACTTTTGCACAGCATTATTAAGACTCAAATTACATCATTTGGAACACACATGGACTACACATACATAAGAGACATGTTTTCAGGATGACGCGACAGATGAGTAATTAAACACCACCTGATAACCAAATATTGGGTGGTGGAGTAGGCTCTCAACTCTCCTCTAAATCTCGGGCTAGTCACTCAATACTGGAAGATGACAGCTTGTTTTTCCATTATACAAAAAAGAGAAAAAGAAGAGAGATAATCCAACAGAAGCTGTAACCTTCCAGGACTGGGACCATCATTAAAACATAGCCAGTCAATTACAGTCCTGGATAACAGAATCCAAAATATTCCCAACTCTTATTACATAATTATGGGTTGAGGAAAACAGACCGGAAGGCAGGAGGAGGGTGGCTTGGTTCCTGGCTGGAATATAAATGTCCCAGACTTAGCCCTACAGGATTATAAATGAGCAGTCCTATAATCCCATGGCTCATTCTTAAAAAGATATCTACCTCCCGTGTCTGAAGGGCCACCATGACGTCACAGCAAGACAAATTAGGGCAGCTGAGGGGAATCCACTAAGCTAATCGCAAAGCGCTAATGCACTGTAGAGCTCAGAGGAATGTTCTGGTTTGGTTCCAGACTGCGTCGGGGCACCACCAGTTTGACTGTGAAGGACAGTTATGCTTGTCTGCATTTCCAGCTCAGAATGACATGACCTGCTAAGATGCAGACCGCACTGTTCCTCCTCAGACACATATTTCCCACTCATTCCCCACCAGATCGGGGGGGGGGAGATGGGGCGCCAAAAGACGTGCTGCAGCGAGGTCTCGGCTTCAGGCATCGTGTCAGTCATAGTGAAGCAGACTGAAAAACCAGGAGCACCATGGCTCTGGAGGTGACTGGGGGGGCTCCTATGCGGGGAGCGGTGGTTGTTATAAGGCACGGGGCACAGGCTTCTAGTTGTGAGGGTTCGTGTGTGGATGCATGTTTACGTACAGCTTGTGTATACGCGTGACGCGGTCACTGGTGGTGGTGTGTGCGGTCATCCGGCCTCTTCACGTGGATCCGGCGTACACGCTCAATGCGCTCCTCATCCTCATCTAGGTGGTGTGAGCGGCCCGCAGCGCCCCCCGTGGCCTCCAACAGGGCATTGTCAGGGCCTCGGCCATCCTGGGATTCGTACAGGAGGATGTTCAGTGTCTCTTCATAGATGCGGGCCTCCGGGAACTCCACCTTAGAGGGATGCACCAGAAACATCAGGACGACAGAGAAAGCTGTTCTTTTTTTATAGACTATTACAAAATCGTGTCAGCTGTATCAACTGCTTAATGTGTTTGGCAGAAAGTTAGCCAAGGTGCCTGTCAGTTACGGTAGCTGTACAGCACAAGCGCTACAGAGCAGTGAATACTCACCTGCTTTAG
Source organism: Brienomyrus brachyistius (assembly GCF_023856365.1). Classification (NCBI taxonomy): domain Eukaryota; kingdom Metazoa; phylum Chordata; class Actinopteri; order Osteoglossiformes; family Mormyridae; genus Brienomyrus; species Brienomyrus brachyistius. The sequence goes on from NC_064534.1 coordinate 49,790,418, forward strand.
CCTCAGGACCGACACTTTTCCTAGGTCTTTATATTACGACCCAAGTTTTTTAAAGTTTATTTCCAAAAACATAGTGCAGTAATAGCAAATATAACAAATAGGGCAGTAAGAGTAGCACAATGTAGTCATACACTGTTAAACAAAAAAATCCGACATGAGCTATGGTTCTCAGCCGGAAAAGGGTAGAACGCTCTCTCCGGGTTGGGGATGGGGTCCTCCCCCAAGCGGAGGAGTTTAACTATCTCGGGATCTTGTTCACGAGTGGGGGAACGATGATACGGGAGATCGACAGGCGGATCGGTGCGGCGTCAGCAGTCATGCGGGCGCTACATCGGTCTGTCATGGTGAAGAGAGAGCTGAACCAAAAGGCGAAGGTCTCGATTTACCAGTCGATCTACGTTCCTACCCTCACCTATGGTCATGAGCTATGGGTAGTGACCGAAAGAACGAGATCGCGGGTGCAAGCGGCCGAAATGAGTTTCCTCCGCAGGGTGGCTGGGCTCTCCCTTATTGATAGGGTGAGGAGCTCGGTCATTTGGGAGGGACTCAGAGTAGAGCCGCTGCTCCTCCGCATCGAGAGGAGCCAGGTGAGGTGGCTCAGACATCTGTTTAGGACGCCTCCCTGGGGAGGTGTTCCGGGCATGTCCCACTGGGAGGAGACCCCGGGGAAGACCCAGGACACGCTGGAGAGACTATGTCTCTCAGCTGGGCTGGGAACGCCTCGAGATCCCCCCAGTGGAGCTGGATGAAGTGGCCAGGGAGAGGGAAGTCTGGGCCTCCCTGTTGAGACTGCTGCCCCCACGACCCGACCCCAGATTAAGCGGAAGATGATGGATGGATGGATGGATGAGCTATTTTTTTTAACCAGAAACTCTGCCACCCAATGAAAGTAGTCCTGTGACCCACCAGCTGGGAAACAGTGCTATAGAGCTAAAGCCAGCAAACTGACACAGCTAGCTATATTACTTAGCTGTTGCCACCCGTGTTCCCAGTATACCTGTTCAAGAAGTTTATTGTCATATACACAGTATATACAACTTTCAGACCATTATCATTATGTAAAAGGAGACGGCAAAGAAGGTAAGGTACTTAGAGCTCCTGATTGCTTAAGTCAGGTGTTCTGGGAACTGGGATAAAACAAAAATGTGGATCTGTACAGTGTGCCTTGTGGACTGTTTTGGGAAACACTGGCTTACACTATTACCTGCATGACAGCCCAGCTCCACCTGCATACGTCTTTTGCATTCGTGCAAATTAAATTTCAGTCACTGCTAAGCCTAGCCATTTACTCCACGTATACGGTACCTTGGTCTGCTTCTTCTCTGTGGCGTAGACGATGGAAGTACAGCACACCTCAGCGATCTTTCGGCCCTGGCCATAGAAGGACCAGCAGCAGATCTCATCCCCGATGACGTCCTTGATGAAGAGCACTCGTCCGTTGAAGCGCAACGACAGCTTATCAAACAGCTCAATGTTCTTCAGCATGTTGTCATCAGAGTTGCTGGAACGCACAGTGGAATGTGGTCAGGCACCTTCTCTGCACACTGGAGTGACAGCAGCCTCGTAGCAAGCAGACCTTCCCCTTTCTCGACCTGCTTCTCACATGGGCCCACCTTACCTGGTGTAGGAATACTTATTGTTGCTTCTGTTGTACAGCAGCTTGACTGTCGGCTGAATGGAGAGAAAAGGCAAAAGCCCAAGTTAAGGGGTTACGTTTCAAACCTCGATTTCTCACCGCGTCTCACAGCGTAGCCTGCCTACCTTATTGGAGGTGGCGATGAGTCGCTGCTCCTCCTTGGAAGAGGTCACCAGGGGCACCTTGCAGAACGGCTCATACGTGTCCTTGTTCTGAAACAAAACACGCGTAAGCCTGCTAACACTAGATCAAAGGAGTTTCTTCGCAATAAATGAAAGTGCAATAGGCAGGTAGTATCAGAAATGATACAAAATGTGGCATGATCTTTGAGACAAAGCATTCCACTGGGAGTTACTGGAGTTCAAACAGAGCCTCTGACTTTCTTACAACCATAATGCTTTTCACAGATGTAGCCTCCATACAGTGGTAACAGTAATGAGGGAGAGGCTCAGCAGGGCTGAGGGAGATCACTGCACCTGCAGGGCAGCATGGCACTCATCTGCCAGCCCTTGAACCAGGTAGTACTTGGCCTCGGCTAGCAGCTCCTCCACCTCCCGCCGGCTCTCAGGAAGTGGCACTGCCCCATCCCGCAGGTAGTTCAGGATAGTCCCGAAATGTTTCCCACAACGGTCAATGAGGATCCAGCCTGAGGATGGAAATGGAACTTGATACACTTGTAGCAAAGTATCAGTTACTTTAACATCTATCAACAACGGAGAATATCATCCACCAGGGTTTTGGAGATCAAATTACAGGCCAAGAATAAAAAACATTGTGCGCAAGAATTATGGAAGAAAATTGATGACTTTCATTCGCTAGAAACAATGCAAATTTAGTACAGCATAACAGACTCTGCTCCTAACAAACACCCCCAGACTAAATCAAGCAGCAGCTCTCAGTTTAGACAATGCACTAATTATTTCTTTCAGTGGCTAAATCAGGGAGGCTATGTGCTTTGACTTTTGCCAGCAGGCCAGAAAGTCACATGATTAGCGGAGAAGGACATCTCGGGGAATAAACATCCATCCATTCATTCATTCATTTTCCAAACCGCTTATCCTACTGGGTCGCGGGGGGTCCGGAGCCTATCCCGGAAGCAATGGGCACGAGGCAGGGAACAACCCAGGATGGGGGGCCAGCCCATCGCAGGGCACACTCACACACCATGCACTCACACATGTACACATATGGGCAATTTAGCAACTCCAATTAGCCTCAGCATGTTTCCGGACTGTAGGTGGAAACCGGAGTACCCGGAGGAAACCCCACAACGACATGAGGAGAACATGCAAACTCCGCACACATGTGACCCAGCCAGAGACTCGAACCCGGGTCCCAGAGGTGTGAGGCAACAGCACTAATCACTGCACTACCATGCCACCCCCGGGAATAAACATATTGTACTAAAGTGGGTCGAATCATCACACTTTCGGAGCTCATTGTCATAGATTTTAACGAAACTTGGCGTGTTTATTTGGTCACATGAGTAACTCATGAAACTGGGCGTGCCTGGGATCAATATTGAGGGAAACTTTTTTTGGGGTGGAGGGCTATGATTTTGACTGGCTATATTTACCTTAATGTAATCCGCACAGAAGTGGTCCTTATATTGTTTTAAAGCTATTGTCTAGCTCTAAAGATTGAACAAATAATATGCCATCCCCATATGAATAATTACAATGTAATAACCAAATAAAATATTAAAAATTCAATAACAAAAAACCTATTTAAAAATGTATGAATTTTTTACTAAAGCTTGACCATCGTCATCTCCAGAATACAAACATTGCAAAACTGTGTTACATCCAGAGTTGCTGTATGCCCAGAATACAACTACAGGACACCATTCACTCATTCCACCCCCCAGCAGACTCACTGGTGGCACAGATTATTATATTGTACATGTAGTAATCCCACTCGTGAGCAGATGCGTGACTATTAATGGTCCCAATTTCAGTTTCATGAGTTACTCGTGTGACCAAGTCAGCATGCCATGTTTCATTAAAATCCATGACGATGAGGTCGAAAGTGTGATGATTTGACATGGAATGACACAATTTTTAAATAATTTAGGAAAGGTATCACAAAACATTTAAGCCAAGCGAGTTTGGTTAGTAATTAAGATACTTTGAAATGAACCAACATGAAACAGCAACTCAAAATCAAAAGACCCAGAACATATAGACACATGAAAGGAGACTAAACTGCATAATCAGCAGCAGTCTTCCTGCTTAACCCCACCCCACCGGCTGATCAGTACCTTCACTGTCCGTGAGCACCTCCATCCTGCCACTGAACATGGCCTTCAGCATGGTGTCCTGTTTGGTGAGTGTCTGCATGGTGGTATAGTACAGCGCCCCTCCAACATTCAGCTTCACATACTTGGAGCTGGGACTGGAGCCCTTAAAAGATGTGGTCCTAGTCGTAGCTGCCGGCACTGCCGAGCTGACCATACTGTCTCCTGACATCTCTTCCTGAAAGTACAAAAAGCATCAGATGGTGGTTAAGGACCAGGCTTCAGATCCCTTTAGTTACTTTTCAATTCTGAAGAGGTGAACTGGCTGTGGTCACACAGATTTTTAACTTGCTCTACAATAACATCCGAGTGGATAAATGGAGAACAACGATTCATTCTATACACCGGGATAATCAGCTAAACACACGGTGAAGATTCTCCAGGAAATGTCACCGATCCGATACGTATTTCAAGCTCAGTAACGCATAATTCACGATACATTAAGCGTCCAATAGTAAAATACCAAAAACTGTTACAGAGTTAACTTAGAATCTACCCTGGTTGCTGCGCAAAGGCTTAAATACGAGTAAACGCTAACAAGTGTAGACAACGAGAAGGGTCCCACTTCTTTATAGGAATAAAATGACCAGTGAAGAGGAGGGTCAACATCAAAGGAGGAATTCAGTATATGGAGAGTTAAAAGACGGTTCAGATGAAGTTTGTGGAGATACAATATACGCGTATAGGTTAGGCTGCGATACTACTAGTTCAGCACCGTAAAGCAGTCCCCATTACTACACCCTTCACTTGCCACGAAACCAAGCCAACGACGTAAATTAGCCAGCGACATCTTAGCCATAGCGCTAGCCTGGCGATTGAAGTATGCAGAACATTCGCCAACTTGGTACCCGGTTTGGCAGCTATTAGACTACTTGGGCGGCCTCATTATCGGAGCCGAATATACATAAAACATCGAGTTAATTTGCTAGTTAAAATGGAGTCGTGCCTCTCCAGCCCTTAAACGCAGTTAACAATTGGCAGGAAACAAAAAGTGCGTTACCATCTACCCGCTCCCAGACCCACAGATCGCCCTGCCGACACGGAATAGCGATACCAACAGTATTAATGTTTAAACCGCTTTTTCTTATTACCATAGAATCGAGAAGCGCTCCGCAACCCTCCGAAGCTGTCGGCCAGTTGCCCACTTCCGGTCCAAAAAAGGGTTTCATGTGATTGGCATCCGCTTCCGGTCAATGACGTAAGTGTACTATGCGGCGCATTCTCCCACAGCCGGCAAGTCTGACGATGCTTCCGGTAGCTGATCTTATGGGCGGTTAAAACGGCTCGCACCCCGGGTAGTGCAGTATATCTTTCCCCACTTTGCTGATATGTGCCCAGTAAAAAAATAACATTGTCCAGATGCGATGTCAATGTGCCAAATTTCATTCTTGCGTACACATACACGTGGGTGACAGCTCTATTAATAAATTAAATTTTAAACGCACTATACAATGTCTCTTAAAAACCGGCGCCACCCCAAATAAGGCATTGTTGTCGGTTTAGCCGTTCCGGAGCCTAACTAAAACACGTATTTGGTGAGTAATAAGAGTTCGCAAATTATTGCCAAACTTTAATGTGGGTTTTTGAGAGAGTTGCAGAGGGGGCAGCGTCACCCATTGGGTCCGCTTTAAGCAGGACGCGTGGGGTTAATTGGTGGCGCTTGTTCGCCTGCTGGGTAAATGTCAAAGACGGGCGTTTTCTGCACGGACACATTTCAAGGTGACAACGGCAGGATTAATGGCTGATCTGTGTGTACATTTTTTGCTCTTATTGTTTTTGGATCGTTTGGTTCTTTTCGGTCATGTAATTGACAGCGTTATTATCGGCGGGCTTTCACTTCTTCTTCCTTTTATGTCTTCTGCTGTGTATCTTTAGTTTGTTACGTTGCGAAATGGGATGCCACTAGCTTCCAATACTCGCTGTTTAGCTTAAGGAGTAAATAGCCAGGGAACGTAACCAGTTCCTTTTGTTGAATTGTCATTTAAATTGTTATTTAGATATAGTTAATATTTATAAACTGGCACATATATTGTTGCATTTATACTTGTGTTTGCTATACCGTAAAGGGTAAACCTGTCATTCCATGGCTACACCCAAGCATGCAACCTTATATCATTTTGAGGCTTGTTGATTTTATTAAGTTGTTTGTCATCTGTATTTGCCGTCGAATTATGTTTAGCTAATTATTACGGATTCTGAGTTTCAGTAATGAATTTGATTAGTTATACAGTAATGCGTATTATTGTTTTCTTCTTGTAATGGGTGTAGCAAGCAGGCTGCATCTAGCTCAGCCAGCTTCTTGTTGGTTTGTAACTTGAGGAGGACATTAATGTCGCCGAATAACAAGCCATCCAGTAACGATGAACTTTCAAACCTTCTTCGTGTGGTTTGTTCCCAGAGATGACACTGTCCCCAGCCCATGCTGATTTTATCCCGGGTTATTTCTGGAGGTCTGTAAGCGATCCACAGCCCTTTGGAAGTCGGGATTCTCGCAAAACGATGGGATATTTAAAGCAAGCTGCATGAGCTGAGGATCTTCAGATAAAATCAGTCGGTCAGTACAATCTGTATTTTCATCCATGACAATTTTGAATCACTGTATTGACGTCCTCTGAACACAGGCAGAACATGTCGTTTGCAGTAAATGCGTGCCCTGTGACTGTCGTCTCAGTAACGTGAATGATAGTGTCATTTAGGAGGGAAAGATGTTCAGCGTGGCCCAGACCTCCAAGTCCCAGTTCCTGGACAAAGCCAGGCAAGCTCGGGAAGAGAGGAAGGGGCATAAGGAGCGTGAGAGATCCGCCATCCAGATCCAGGCACTGGTCCGGAGGTTCCTCTGCCGCTGCCGGTTGCAGAAGCAAATAAGGTTTGCACAATTGCACAACATTCAAGCTTGCTTTTATGCATTAGACAGCTGCTTTCGCACAAATGAAGTTACCTGGTAAAAACATTTTTCATCCAGTGTATTACAATATTATGAAAATCAGAAAATGATCAGAATAGTCACTCCTAATTAAAATAGTAAGGATACAGATCTAACAAGGTGAAAGGGTTGTATTACATATTTGTTACTATATACAATCTTTATGTCAGGGGTCTCCAACTCTGGTCCTGGAGAGCAACTGTGCAGTAGGTTTTCTATCCTACCTGGCTTCTGATGAGCCACACCTGTTCCTGATATTTGCCTGAGGACAGGTGTGGCTCATCAGAAGCCAGGTAGGATAGAAAACCTACTGGATAGTAGCTCTCCAGGACCGGAGTTGGTGACCCCTGCTTTATATAGACATTGATTTCTGTGGCCATGGGCGACTGTGTTTGTTTAATCTATAGTGACCTTTCTTACACAAACCTACAATCTCTGGCTTCTCCAGGAAAGAGGTGGATGAATTCTTTCAGGCTTATGAAGCTGGAACCACCAAAAGAAATGCACTTTCTATTTTTAAAAATGCAAGAAAATTATTATTCATATACAGGAAGGATGATAAGCTGGTGAGTCAATCTAATATTTTAATGCAATGTTTTAGGAAAAGATAGATGTTTTAGTGGCAGTTTAATGATCTCCTACAAAATCATGTTATGTTTTCATGTAATTTGTAAGGACTGGGCCATCCGGTGGTGCCTAAATACAGTTAATAATAAGTGTTACAAATTAGATTTCTTGGTTGTTGAAATAATGTGGTATACCTTATTTTACTAAAGATTGCACTATGGAGTTGTATGGACTCTACCCTGAGTAGTACATAATATTGCATACTATATATTTTATATTAATTTCTTTAAATACCATGCCTACACACACACACACACACACACACACACACATATATATATATATATATATATATATATATATATATATATATATATATATATATATATATATATATATATAAAATTTATTTTATTCTAAAGACGCTAATTGCACCCCGGTAATGTATTATTGGGTGGACATATGGGGGATATTGGATATTCCATTATTACTATTTTTTTAGGCAATTCTAACCATTTTCTTTTTATGTAGAGGTTTGAGAAGCTCTGTCGCGTGATACTTAGCAGCATGGAAGTAGAAAATGACCAAAAGGTCAGTGCTGGGGCATCTTTCTGTTGGAACAGGGTTGAGGAAATCACGGCTGACATCAGTCGCCACTTGGGACTGACTTTATATGTTTTTCTTTAGGTGTGGTATGTGTCCCTTGCACTGTCCAAAGACCTCACCATCCCTTGGATTAAACAAATTAAAGACATACTGTGGGTGTGTTGTGAGTTCTTGAAAGTACTGAAGGTATGATTTCTTTCTGGAGTGTGCCAGAATATTCTTTTCTATGACAGTGTGAGGTTAACTTTACCAGTTGTAGGACTGACTATGACTGTGTTTTCCTTCATGTTTCTAGCCTGACATAATGCAGGACAGCAAACTGGTTACTCTGTATCTCACCATGCTGGTGACATTCACAGACACCTCAACATGGAAGATTATTAAAGGCAAAGGTTAGTGTCAGGCCAGAGAAGACATTCCCTGCTAGAATACGTTCAGCATTAGCAGCCAGCAGTTTTTTCCACTCCAAAAGGATGGTCATCCACTGTTTCTGTGTCTGTTGTGCCAGGGGAGGGTCTTCGACCGGCGCTGACTCGCATCTGTGAGAATATTATGGGTCACCTCAACCAGAAGGGATTCTACACCATTCTGCAGGTGCTGTAGTCCTCTGTAGATCAAGTCCCTGTTATTTCTTGCTTCGCTGTGCTTTCCACAGATTATATTTTGCCTTTATTTTTTCTTTTCAGATTTTATTAACTAATGGACTGGCTCGATCCAGACCATCGTTTTCTAAAGGAACCCTCACAGCGATATTCACGCTTTCATTAAGGTAAGTCACTACTTTCTGATCCTGGTGATTTAATAATTAAAAATATCATTAACATGTTGTTGTTTTTTTTCCACCGGTTTTCACATTTTTGAAAAACTCCCTTGTTCAGCTGAATCTTATAAGGTGTTACATAATTGAGAATAAAAAATATTAGTATAATCCTAATTAAACCAAATCTTTTGTTCATTGTATCTCTGCAATGTTAAATGGAAAAATGTCTTTGTTCCAGAACTGGAACAATTTTGAGCTCAGGTTTCTATGAATAATTTACATTTAAATTGATTTTTTTAAGGTTTTATATTGAAATATTTGACAGATGTTTCAACAGATGTGCATTGCGCTGGATAGTTAAACCGATGTATCTACAAAAATCTGTTTCTGACTGATGAACATGGCCACGTCTTAGTCTGCACCACCCGCTGGTGAATAACTAAGTGTACATTTCACTGCTCTCAGACCTGTTGTTGCTGCTCACTTCTCCGACAACCTCCTGAGGTCCTTCCTGATCCACATCATGTCTGTTCCAGCCATAGTCTCACACTTCAGCTCTCTTACACCTGAGGTAAGCATGGAGGTGAATTCGAGATGGGAGGGGGGAGGTCCAGAACCTGCTCAGCGAGGTCACAACGAAATGCAGGAATCCAAACCCTTGAACCCTTCAGTTTCTTCCTGATGGTCTAAGAGCCTTTCTTTGGTTTTGTCCAGTGCATGACCTCCTTTCAGACTCATGAACTGCTCCGGAAGTTTATCATCTTCCTGAGCCGGGAAGAACAGTGCATGGACATATGCGTCTGCCTGGAGGGGAGTCACACGCTTTGCTTGCTGGGTATGTGTCCTCTGTGTTTTGCTTTCATACTTTTCATCCGAGAGATGAACCCATTTACAATCATTCAAGGCCGAGAGAATTATTGTAGTTATTTTAAGCTCATGCTTGTGTGACAGTGACTGACTGGTTGATATTCTTTATTGCCTAAACTTTAAGGTAATCTGATTCACCTGGGATACATCACTGAGAAGGTGCTTGAGGAGGAGGCCGGTCACTTTGTGAAAGATCTGACGGACATGCTGTCCTACTGCCAGCGCTACGTGTCCCAGAAGAAGTCCAACCTCACGCACTGGCACCCTGTCCTGGGCTGGTTCTCTCAGACGGTCGATTACGGGTCGGTGGAAGTTCGAGGGTGGCCCGAGTATTGACATCTCTGTCCCTGAATCTGAAACATTTCTTCCTTCTTTTGCAGTTTGAACGAGTCCATGCCTTTGGTAACCCGACAACTTCAGTACCTGTGGGGGGTGTCCATCATCCGGACTCTGTTTTCTGACGTTCTTAGCAAAAAGCTAGATAGCCAGGAGCCAATGCCCCAAACTGCACAACCCACCACTTCTCAGAACAACCTGCCGGTGAAAAGTACGAAATACAGCTCAGCACTCTGAGTCCCGTCTCACAGCGCACATTTCATCCATCTATAAAAGTCTATATAATAAAATTACCATATGATTAACTAGGTTGCTGGCTTTAGTCCTAAAACTACAGTGTTGTGTGGTAGCTCTTGAGGTCTCTTATTTGAAGCTATAAGCACATTAGAGACATGAGTTGCATGACCTAAGAAAGTGTATTGCTTGGACAAAGCCAAGACATCAAGCTGCTCCTCTGAAGGCTTCACCTGTGTCACATTGCACAGACCTGTTCAAGAGGGCCTTCCAGAAGTCTGCATCTGTACGCAACATCCTGAAACCCATTGGGGGCAGGCGGGTGGACTCGATTGAGGTGCAGAAAGTGTGCAGTGTCTGCATGCTCTACCAGACAGCTCTGACCACGCTCAACCAGATCCGGCTGCAGATCCTCACTGGTCAGTTCCTTGTACGCTTTGAATACACATCTGCCTCTGGCTCATTAGAGACCCATACTTGCCTCTAAACTGCACCCTTGTGTCTCTCCTCCACAGGACTTACATACCTAGATGACCTGCTCCCCAAGCTATGGGCCTTCATTTGCGAATTAGGACCCCAGGGAGGACTCAAGCTCTTTCTGGAGTGCCTGAACAATGACACGGATGAGTCCAAGCAGCTACTGGCCATGCTGATGCTCTTCTGTGACTGCTCCCGGCATCTCATCACGTAGGGCCATCTCAAATAGATGTTGGCTCACTTTCACTTCCAGCTGTCTGGGGCCTGTTTCAGAAAGAAGGATTTCATGCTTGGCTAAATTTAAGGTAGTCTGAGCTACCAGTGAATGAAGGTACCTTAAATCCGGCAAGCTATCCGGCTAAGCAAGAAGTCCTGCTTTCTGAAACATGGCCCTGGAGGAGTTTTTCTTTTTATTGTATCAGTTTTATTTAATTTCAGTGGTTCCTGGCTGATTTGACTGCCCAAATTTGTCATTGATTGTAGAATCCTGGATGACATTGAAGTGTACGAGGAGCAAATCTCATTCAAGATTGAAGAGCTGGTGACCATTTCCTCCTTCCTGAACAATTTTGTGTACAAGATGATCTGGGATGGCATCCTGGGTATGTCCTTCACCATTCTGTAAGGCTCTCTCAGAAGGAGGGTGACAGTTTGCCTCCTGTTTACATTGACACTTCTTTACTGTGTCATTTACTTAGAGAATGCTAAGGGTGAGAAGTTGGACCTGTTTCACAGCGTCCACGGCTGGCTAATGGTCCTTTATGAGCGTGATTGTCGGCGCCGGTTCACCCCCGATGACCACTGGCTACGCAAGTGAGTGACCCTGGGACTCGGACTCCTTCAGCATACTAGCCTTCTTCGTAGTTATTTAAAAGGGACAAACTTGCTGCTGCATGTTTTGTGTTGCCTAAGAGTCTTCCTTCACACTCTCCATGTGCATTCCCAGAGATCTGAAGCCAAGCCTTCTGTTCCAAGAGTTGGAGAAGGGAAAGAGGAGAGCTCAGCTGTTGCTGCAGTACATCCCGCATGTCATCCCGCACAAAAATGTGAGTGAATGGGGAACACCCCCACAGCTTTTTTTTTGGGGGGGGCGGGGGGTATTCCTCTTCTCTTTTTCACTCTATCCCAAATTACCATTCAGGATTTGACCCTCCATCCTTTTTCATTTTCTTTTCCCAGAGGGTCCTTTTATTCCGTAATATTGTTACAAAAGAGAAGGAGACTTTGGGATTGGTGGAGACGAGCTCTGCCTCCCCACACGTTACCCACATCACCATCCGTCGTTCTCGAATGCTGGAGGTACGCAGCAAAGGACAGGAATACATCCATCAATCTTCTAACTGATTATCCTGGTCTGGGTGGCAGGCAGGAAAATACAGCCATTATGTCATCTAAGCAACTTGGTGGTCCTTATGAGAGTCTTCTTCATGGACTTTAGGATGGCTATGACCAGCTGCGCCGATTACCCATCAACTCCATCAAGGGGGTCATCCGAGTGAAGTTTGTCAATGATCTTGGGGTGGATGAGGCCGGTATTGACCAGGATGGGGTCTTTAAGGAGTTTTTGGAGGAGATCATCAAGAAAGTCTTCAATCCAGCACTCAATCTATTTAAGGTATGGTATTCTTACATTAATGATTTTCTTTACGAATCTCCATTGTAAAGACTCAAATGATCTTCAGTAACTCTCTTTAAAACAATAGACCACCAGTGGAAATGAGAGGCTCTACCCTTCTCCAACATCCAATATCCATGAGAACCACCTACAACTCTTTGAGTTTGTGGGTAGGATGCTGGGCAAGGCCATGTATGAGGTCAGTTTCCCACAGTCTCTCTCAGTCTGAATACCTAGGTTGTTGAGAGCGATGATAACCGATCCGTTGATCACTGTTGTTGGCGATGATGATGATGACGATAATGCTGATTTCTCACTAAGCTTTTTAAATGTGTGTGGGGTCCAGGGCATTGTGGTGGATGTGCCTTTTGCCTCCTTCTTCCTGAGTCAAGTATTGGGCCACCATCACAGCACTTTCTACAGCTCTATTGATGAGCTACCTTCCCTGGATTCGGAGTTCTACAAAAATCTGACCTCTATAAAGGTCCGTCCTTCCGTCCCACTTCCCGATGCTTAACATATTTTTCCTAACGTATTTTTAAAATCACTCTCAGGCTGTTTGTCCCCTTTAATTTAATTTTCTGTCACTTTTAAAATTGCAGCGCTATGACGGAGATGTCAGCGACCTTGGTCTGACCTTGTCATACGATGAAGAAGTCATGGGACAGGTAATGGCTGATCGATTTGTGTTCCTTTATTGACCACATGGTAACATGACAACATTGGCTTAGACAGCGCAGATGACCCTTGACCCATAGGCTAAAGCTCTGGGTGTCTTCACAGCTGGTCTGCCACGAGCTGATCCCAGGGGGAAAGACCATGCCTGTCACCAATGAAAATAAGTGAGTTCTTTAGATGTAGCTACATTTCCCACATTACTTTTACGACTTAAGAATTCAGCAGCTTATCATCATGCTTGCACAATCCTCTAATATGTATTCAGTTTATATGGCTGACACACTGTATGTACCAGCTTGTGAACACCACTAGTATGTATTGCAACAGTAAAAAGTTGGACAGCGAGTCATCTTATCTGGGCCTTCTGGTGTGTAATCAGCATCTAACGAAGCTGCAGTGCATTAGGAGGCAGGATCTTGGCCAGTCCTTACCATTGTCGCCATCCACTGCAGGATCAGCTATATCCACTTGATGGCGCACTTCCGCATGCACACCCAGATCAAGGACCAGACAGCGGCCTTCATCCGTGGCTTCCGCTGCATCATCAATCCGGAGTGGCTACACATGTTCTCCACTCCGGAGGTGCAGCGGCTTGTTTCCGGGGACAATGCTGAGATCGACCTGGACGACCTCAAGTGAGCACCTGTGCATTAGGAATGCCTGTTAATTCTTTAAGTCAACTGCATAATTTACAAACCAATTTCTGCAATTCTGGATTTTGCCGGAGTGTGTCTTAAAAAGTATGAGGTGTGCATGACTTTCCTTGGTTTTGCTGCACTTCAGTCCCCTTAACCTCTTGTTTTTTCCCCTTTCAGGAAACACACTGTGTACTATGGAGGATTCCACAGCAGTCACCGAGTGATTATTTGGCTGTGGGACATCTTATCCAGTGACTTTTCGGCAGTGGAGAGGGCAATGTTTCTCAAGGTGAAACACTTTTTATCTTGGGTATCCATAGCAGACCGTAGGTCTGTGGATTCGTATCACATTGCGGGTAGTGCTGTTGGCTGTGGTGTTGTAGTAGGTAATGGTGGTGTTGTTCTGGTTGTTGTGATGATATGGTTTTTTTTCTGTATATGATGGTGTTGCTGTTTAGCGTCACCATTATTATTGCTGGTGGTGGTGTATCATTTTACTAGCAAGTTCATGGGTGTGGTTGTGGAGGTGTGGTCTTTGCTGTAGTATAACTAGATGGGACTGGAGGTGACGTTGGTGTTTATTGTTGTTGTTGTCGTCCTCAGTTTGTCACCAGTTGCTCACGGCCCCCCCTCCTGGGTTTCGCCTACCTCAAGCCGCCATTCTCCATTCGTTGTGTGGAAGTCTCTGATGATCAGGTGAGGCTGGAAATAATACTGTCTGAGGAAACTGAATACTTTTTCAGCCATCTTTAGAGCTGTATGTTTCTTACCTGAAAGTGTGTGCGTGTCTCGGGTGCCCCAGGACACGGGGGATACCTTGGGCAGTGTCCTGCGGGGCTTCTTCACCATCCGGAAGAAGGAGCCGGGAGGCCGTCTGCCCACCTCATCCACTTGCTTCAACCTGCTGAAGCTGCCCAACTACAGCAAGAAGAGCGTGCTCCGGGACAAGCTGCGCTACGCCATCAGCATGAACACAGGCTTCGAGCTGTCTTAGGGCTCCACTCAAACTTCTGGGATCCAGAGAGGCCCTGTCTACGGGCACCACACCCAAAAGGGACGCTCCTCTTGCTGGCACTCCATGCAGACAGGAAGTCCCTCCTAGCACTCCCCCAGACAGGAAGCTCCTCCTCTCTGATACCCCAAAGCTGCCTGTGCACTCCTACACCCTATAGGAGGATGCCCCTCAACCTGACACCTGGCTGTGAAACTGGCCAATCAGTTACAGACATTTTGAGAGTGGTTTTGACGATTAGAAAGCATCTGAGACAGAACAATTTCACCCTTTTACCTAAAACTTCTCAGCTATAGCCCTTGGTTAAAACCTAATGCTAGGTTAATGTAATGTAATTAGATGCCTCTTACAATCTAGTATTTCTCAGGCATATGAACAAGGTTTATGATCTCTCACTACATATTTATTAAACTGGATAGCAATACAGATGCAAGCCATGGAAAAAAAAAAAACTTACAGGAACACACTGAGGAATTATGGGGAAAGAAGACTTACATATACTTGGCACGATCCTTAAATAGAAATTGAGAAACATGCAAATGAGTGTTTAAAGCATTTTTTTTTGTTGTTCGAGACTGGCTGTCTTTGGGTATTTATGGGGTTTCAACACTATCCGTGCCCTCTGCAGAATAAGGTGATTTTTGTATCAGTTTTCCCATATTCCCGTTTCCTGAAGACAGTATCTTCCCCGTCCTGCTTTCTGCCTGTTTACTGCTGTTGCAGAATTGATCAAATATGACTTGACTCCTTGCACCTTCATTCCCAATGCTAAGAGATAACAGAAACTGCTACTACTGGCATCTAATGTAGATGGCACACATTTTTTAATTCTTTTACCTTGTGACAAGTTGTGTTGTGACATATATGATGTTGTCCTACAACTCAATGACAGAGGTCTGTTTTGCTACGGGGTTGTTTTGTTGCTTTAAAACATGGATAACACAAAAACGCGAAGCCATTTTCACAGATGATAGCTTGAAGTCCAAATGTTCTTGTTTCTATGGCGACTTCTCTTCTTATTGCCGCCATGAATTGCCAGGCAAATGAGAAATGGACCACACACCCTGGTTCAGCTTTGCTAACATGTTGACTCCCCTGAGGAAAATCCTTCATGTCTTTCAGCTGTGCTGCATTGTGGGGGGAAGAATTTAGAAATGTCACCTTATCTCTGGGAATGAAGCCATAAACTTGGGTGGGGGGCAACCACAATTATAGCAGAGATCGTGAGAAGGCTGTGCTCCTTGAGCAGCAAAGCCTGCTGCGAATTGGGTGCTGTCAGACGCATGTACACAAACATCCACCTGTGCTCAAAGCCGTCAAATAGGAAGCAGGGAAAAAGGACATGCACAACAGCCCTCACCCAAGGTATTGTGGGATGGCTTGTCTTATTTTTAAGTCGACTAATCTCCATGACACTGAAAGAAGGGTTTTTATTTTTTCCAACTTTTGATGAAAAGCTATAGATGAATAATTAGGTTTTTAAATCTTTTTTTCCCATGGAATTCTAATGAGCCCTTTTATTTAACATTTGTAAGGTTATGTAACTGATGGACTGTCTTGTGAAAATCAATATGTAACCTCTCAGCACTACTATGGAAGTTCAGAGTGAAGTGTTAAGGGTTAAAAAGAATAGCAATAGACTAATTCTAATTTAATTATGCAAAGTTGTCTGATTGAGGCATCAGTCAGTGTGTTTGTGTACTTGCAACCCAACAAACAGGTGGTGTTTCTTTACTGTTACTTTTTATTTTTCTCAGAGTGTTTTTCAGTTCTGGAGCGATGTAAAAGTACCCGTCCATCAGGCACACAATGTATGTGGAACATAGAGTCCAGCATTTCAATTGTTCAGTTTGCAAAATATCTAATTTATTTTTTAATCTGGGTTGGTATTAGCTTGCCTCCCCCTGTCTAATGGGTAGGTGATTGTAGTGAGGTCTCTCCTTGTGAGGCTGTTATGGAGCTTTCAGGAGGCTTTTCATGATGGCCCCCGTGCTTCACAAAACCAGTCTTTGATTTACTGACTCTTTTAAGATCAAGGTTCTAAAATCATCTCTGGAAAAGTGTGACTTTCAGTAATTGGCTCTGGTGCTGCCTGGTGACTCAAATTGACTCAGCTGGATGTCATTGAACAGCTAGTTCTACTCATAAATCTTTTCATAACATTTCCATAAATGTTGATTTATGGCATATACATATGTAAATGTATAAATGACTGCTGGGGAAACAACTATGGAGATTTTTATTAATATTTGCTATCAGTTTTTAAATTACACATGTATAAAGGAATCTGCATTTCTTTATAGGTAGGTGAAACTGATTTTTATGGAAATCTCTGGTGTTTTCTAAGAAAGGGCTCTGTCTTGTTTTAAGTGTGTTGTGGTCACATCAGTTCTAATGCCGTTTCAAGGGCTTCGTGCAAAATCGACTTCAGTGATGTCCAACGTAAGAGTCTGGATGACATGGGGACTTGTTTATGATGGATTCAGAAGAGTGACAACTTCAAGTTCACCAGAGTCAAAAGATACCTCACAGGCTCAGCCTAGTGTTCCTGATCTTACTCGTCAGTGTTTAATGATGTCATGAAATTTTACACTTGCTCTCCCTTTTAACATGAATCCAGGAAAAGAAAGAGATGAAATACTTTCTCCCTCTTAAAAGTGTCTTGGAAGATAAAAAAAAAAATATTGGTTGCACTGTGTGAAATACTAGGTTTATTTCAATGTAAAAATTGATTATTGTGTATTATCTCATTGAAGTTATTTCTGCTGTAATGTAATAACATTATTGTTAACTCACCATGTAAACCTTTCATTTTTCTTAAACATTTATAGCTACCCTTGTGCTTAGTGCCTCGTTATTACAGTACATTCGTCCATCTTCACAAGATTTGAATTTGTCAAGCTACATTAAGTACTCCACTCCATCTCTCTAAGTTCTTGTCACACAAGTGAACAGGGATTATTCGCATTAGGTGAAAGGTTTATTTAAAATCACGATCATCATCTACTATACATATGTTTCCAAATTGCAGCCAAATTATTCCCCTACTAAAAATCCTAATCTGGATACAAATCTACTGGCAGATGTTTCTCAAAGCACATGAAATATTGCTTTTCACCATTAAAGTCTTACCTGTAACGCTGTGTGTTTGGGATTTATTTATATACACCCACTGAGCACATTATTAAAACAACTGTACAATTGCTTATTCATGTAATAATCTAATAACCTTATTATGTGGCAGCAGCACAGTGCATAAAATCATGTAGGTGCAGGTCAGGACCTTCTGTTAATATTCACATCGAACACCAGAATGAAAATGCGATGTCATTGATTTTGACGGTGGAATGATTGTTAGTGCCAGATGGGCTGGTTTGAGCATTTCTACATCTATACGTCCAGGGAGCAGCGGTTCTGTTAATGGAAATGCCTAGTTGATGAGAGAGGTGAGAGGAGAATGACCAGACTGGTTCGAGCTGACAGAAAGGCTACAGTAACTCAGATAAGCACTCTGTATAGCTGTGGTGATTTAAAAAGCATCTTAGAATGGCCAGCATATATAGCCTTGAAGCTGATGAGATACAACAGCAAAAGACCATGAGGGGTTCCACTCTTGTCAGCCAAAACTAGGAAGCTGAGGCAGCAGTGGACACAAGCTCACAAAAAGTGGAGCTGGAGACTGGCATACCCTGCTCTTGATTTCTCCTGAGGTACATAGATGGTAGAGTCAAGTTGCAGGCTGGACAGGCAAAGGTACGTGGCTATGAGTCTGACTGCAAGATGTATGGAAGCACAAGTCATAATAAGCTACGTAGGATAATAACATATTAAATAAGCACAACTTCTAGCTCATGGAGCCCCTGTGTGTATTTTGGACAAAAAAAATACTACATTTATAAAAACAGCAAAGCTCAACCCGAAAGCACAATATATCACTTAATCTTTTTCTTTCAGCAAGCAAAACATTTTCAAAGTATAAGTCTATGACTATTCCATCCATCCATCTGACTTTTTAAATTTTCCAAATCCACAAAACACATGTAGACTGGTTGGGCAAACTCCCACATCACTTCCAGGATCCTCGTTAGGGTGAAGAGATGGTCCAGTGTTCTGTGACTAGGATGGAATCTGCATTGTTCCTCCTGTATCTGAGATTCGAACCAACGGATGGACCCTCTTAAACCGGTCTACTGTAAACAGCTGGTAACATGGGGAATCCACACGAGGTAGATGAGAGGGCGTGGCACACGGGAGGATCGAACAAGCGGGTCATGACACTTGGGTCTATGCTTCACGTGTGTAATATATCATATCACTGTTATGCAGATGAAACATGGTTATAGAATCCACTCAAGCAGGTAAAAACGGTGCACTTCAGTGCATCTCTAACTGTCTTAGACAGGGGAGGGCAATCTGATCCGCCGAAGGGCCAGTGTGTATGCAAACCAAGACAAACCTGGTATTATTATGTTTGTGACGCCTGATGCTGTCAGAATTATAGAAAGTGACTTGGGCACACTATCAGCCATGTAAAACATCTTGATATTATCTTCAGTTCTGCTCTTAAGTTTGATGAACGAACTCAGTGGTTCGTGACAGTTTCTTTCAGCTCAGGAAAATAGCAAAACTCAAACATATTTAGTCTTTTAAGGATTTGGATGCTTTTATCTCACTTTGTGTTGGCTGCTGTAACTCTCTCTACTTGGGAATCTGTCAGTCAAGCTTGTCACGGCTGCAGTTGGTCCAATGACCAAAAAACTCAGGTACCAGGAAAAGAGAGAGCATTACTCCTGTACAGAGCATTACTCCCGTACAGAGCATTACTCACGTACAGAGCACTACTCCCGTAAAGAGCATTACTCCCGTATAGAGCATTACTCCCGTATAGAGCATTACTCCTGTACAGAGCATTACTCCCGTACAGAGCATTACTCACGTACAGAGCACTACTCCCTTATAGAGCATTACTCCCGTATAGAGCATTACTCCCGTACAGATCATTACTCCCGTACAGAGCATTACTCACGTACAGAGCATTACTCCCGTATAGAGCATTACTCCCGTACAGATCATTACTCCCGTACAGAGCATTACTCACGTACAGAGCACTACTCCCGTATAGAGCATTAATCCCGTATAGAGCATTACTCCCGTACAGATCATTACTCCCATACAGAGCATTACTCACGTACAGAGCATTACTCCCGTGTAGAGCATTACTCACGTACAGAGCATTACTCTCATGCATGCATCTTTGTACAGGCTGCCTGTTGAGTATAGAGTTGAATTTAAAGTTATTTGTTTTTAAAGCTCTTCATGGCCTGGTTTGCACCTATATCTCTAACCTTATCAGTCTCCATTCTAATGCTCGATCCCTGCGATCCTCTGACCAGGGGCTGTGTGCATAAAACATCTCAGCACGGAGTTTCTCAAGTGTGTCAAAATTATAATGACGTGATTTTGCTATTATTTCAGAATGGCATGCAAAGTTCTTAAGTGTTAAGACTAGGTCTCAGCTCCTAAATAATTTAAGAGAGCTGGCAAGGTGCTCCAGTGATGACGTTGGTCCATTGCAGTCCACAGAAAGTTGGGTCATAAATACTACTGTGATGGCCCTGCCAGCATCAAATGTGCCCTTGAGAGGTCAAGTGGGCTATCCCACATGTCAGTCAAAAATGAGTTGTGTCCAATATTAATTATTGAGGGTCAATCTATCTTTTAAATATACCGAGATCTGTGCTACCTATGATATATATCAATTGTAGGGTATAGGCACACTGATTTTTTTTTTTAATTCAACTTTGGAGCTCATTTTCTCAAAACTTTGTTTTTGTGGGATAGCCCACTTTACCTCTCAAGGGCACAAATGTAGTGAGGCAGTTCATCGACTCTCCAACAGATGTCCAAACCATTCAGTAACTGTCTTCGTTCCTCCATAAAATTATCCCATACAATCAATACTGTAGCACCGGCGGGGCGCATGTCCCAGCATGCCCCGCGTGCAGTTGTAAATAGCCCTTGTTATGTTGTTGTTAATGTTAATGTTTACATTTCCTTACGGTGCGCATGTGTTTGCCCGTGTCTTGTGTGTACCCGATCTGATCCTCATATATAATCAGCGTGTGTAAATCTCCCACCGTGTATGCATCTTACGGTCAGGGTCTGACAATGTTGTATTTCCCGTGTGTTACTAGCTTGGTGCTCGCTAGGTGCATGATGTCGTCCTTTTCAGGATTATCAATAAAAAGCGTGTTCTACTCGGCAAGTGAGGTTTCGTGTCTGTCTGCTCCCGCGATGATTCGGTCCGCCCGACGCCACAGTATTTTTAAGTCAAATTTAAATTCCTATTTATTTTATCAGATGTTTCAGTCACTTTAAAGACTGATGTCCGTTCTGTCTTGGTGTCACTTGGCTGTTTTTCTCCTAAATGCTTTTAATCTGGTAGTCATTCGTTTACCTTCTGTGTTAAACTGCTTATAGCTTTGGCTTTTACTCTTACTTTTTATTTATATTTTTGTTTAATCTCAGTTTTACATCATGTACATTATTTTCTTACAACATTTTTTTAAATGTTTGTTTTACCTTCGTTGATTAAAATATGATTATGCAGCACTTTGGTTGACACCTGTTGTCTTTTAAATTTAATACAAACGAAGATTACATATAGCACCTTGCTACTATATAAATCACCAATAGGTGGAGATAGAGGTATAATATCGTGATAAACATTAAAACGTCTATAACACATAAGCAGGTATTAACGAAAATGCGATAACGCCAAACCCATAGAATGATAAAAAAAAAAGGTCTGTGCGTCACTTAGCCTTTAAAAAGGTGCCCTTACTCCAGCACCTGGTCCCCTCAGTTCCCAAGCTGTTAAAGGTGATGCAACACAGTTGTAAACATTCCTCTGTTTATACGTTTTTTAAATAGTGGCTCAAATTGAGCATATATTTGTCATAAAACAATAAAAACTCTGTTTCAACATTTGATATGTTGTCTTTTTTTCCAATTTCAATTAAATATGGGTTTATATGATTTGCTAATTATTACATTCTGTTTATTTACATTTCACATAGCGTCCCAACTTATTTAGAAATAGGGTTGTGATAAATACAATAAAATAAATTTTACCCTAGACCAGAGGTAATTGTTAAATTTCCTTATGTGTAACATGTGGTTATTAAGACTATAAATTCAATAATTTTCACCCAATAGTGCTACAATTAAACTTACTTCTGTAAAAACTTTAGAGGAATTTTGAAGTTAATTTTAAATTCTTTTAAAGTAAACTCTACACAGCATTTTTTCAGTGTACCCTTAAAATAGCATAAATACTGTGTCATTGACTTTAGAGCAGGTTTTATTATTTATTTATTTTTCTTGGGGGGGGGGGGTGGTGGAGAGTGGGTACAGCATACAGCTGGGAGCAGCATGTGACTCAGAAAGGTGAACTTCTGTGCATGTAATCAGAAGGTTATTGGTTCATGCCCAGCCTCAGCAGAATTGTTGTTTGTCTCTGGGTCCTTAAGCAAAACTCTTAACCCCCACCTGGGTTTACTTTACTCATAAAAATGATAAATTTACCCAAAAAACTGAGTGCAAAAATGTTGCCTTAATTAATTTGAGTAAATCTTATAGGGTGGTGCTGTGAAAATACGTA
Organism: Brienomyrus brachyistius; assembly: GCF_023856365.1. NCBI lineage: Eukaryota > Metazoa > Chordata > Actinopteri > Osteoglossiformes > Mormyridae > Brienomyrus > Brienomyrus brachyistius. The sequence continues at coordinate 49,812,726 of NC_064534.1, forward strand.
GACTTTAGCTTAATTTATTAAAAATATTTCCTAAAATTGAGTACACTCAAACAAACCCATCGCTTTAAATTGAATCCAAAAAGGTGAGCGCACATTGTTGTCTCATTTTATTAGTTAATTCTATAGGCTACTTTTTTTCAGTATTTACACCTTGCAGTTTAAGGACAAAGTGTGACTGCATGGGGGTCAGAAGTCACAATATGAGCGAGCTTCTAATGATTTATTTCAGTGATATTCTAAGTAATTTTGACTGAGGGAGATGAAATAAACTAGGGAAAACGTATGGTTTTGTTCGAGCACCATTAACAAATGCAGTACTCAAAAGTCTAAGTAAAAACACCTCTTTACCGCGCTCCGGTCACTAGCGAGGTACATGCATGTAATCAAATGAAGAAACAAAAAACGACTATATATATTCACTTGCATTCTGGAGTTTTAATCAACTAAGGCACTTGAAGAGCAGCTAAGAATGTAACATATTTACAAACAAAAAAATTGCCAAATAGGGTTATTTTGTTACGCCCTACGGCTCGTGGCCCAAGGCTGCTTCACTCAGACTAAGACGACATCTGCCCTCTGCTGGTCTGGAGGAGTATCATTGTAGCACGCATACGCTGACTGCAACTGTCCACGTGGACGGTGTACGACTGTTCCCAGCCTGGAAGCGCACGCGGAAACTGTAAAGTATGAACTTGGCTTTAGTATTGGCTGGCTGTTCAAATGACTCTCATCGGGTATGATGTACTTATACCAGACATATAAAAAATTATGCAATCTAATCTCCAGCCTGTTATATGAGATGTTGAGAACTTGCTACATAATTGGAGGAAACTGAAAATAACTCAATTAGGCAAGATTCATTTGTTTAAAATGATAATACTACCCAAAGTAAACTACATAGCTCATATGCTACCCCTCACCTTTCCTACAGAACTTTTAAAGGTATATAATAAATGTGTTGAGGCATTCATATGGAAAAAGCGCTGTTTAATCTGACTAAATAATATACTGCCAGGGATCATGAAGGACTTTCCAAACCAAGACTTGACTGGTATCACTGGTCATTTTCACTCACACAGCTATCAAAAAATTCCCTGCCAGAACACAAGGTCCAAGCGTGGGTTAAATCTGAGGAGGAGATACGTGACCCCTTCACAGCTTCTGCCTTTATAACACAGTCAGGTCTTTCCTCTTCTCCCTTAAACCCAGTCTTATAATTTTCAAGGGAAAGCTGGAAAAATGGGACATCATCATGTCAAGTGGGAACAGTTTTTCACAACTGAAGCATCTATGTAGCAAAACACAAAAATGAAAATAACGAACAAGCCACTCTACTGGTTCTAATAGGTAAATGTAGGGACACTTCATCTAAAAGATCTATACAAAGAAGGTTATATGGGTTCCTTTCACTAACAAACAAACCCCTTCTTGAAATTCATTAATAATAATGGGTGCACAAAATAGATCACATTATATGTAATGATATAATTACTTTTAACCTTATTTTTCTCCACTAGTGAGCATAGTAAAGCCCAGCAGACTTAGTCAGAAGTCTAAACATATTGGATATGTTTGAGTAGTTTGAAAGTTCTGGTATAACTGTGTGTTTTAAAACGGATTTCACTCGAAAAAGTCCTTCACATTTGTTCATACTGAGCACGAGTGTTTTTTGGGATTTGTCAGCATTGTCCTAAGACAGCACCCGTAGTCTTCCTCAAACTGGCAGTGATACCGGACTCTCTCCTCTGTCTGGGGGTTAACACTGCTGGGAGGGGGAACGTGTTCAGCATTTCGGCGGATCTTCCCACTGGCACCCCACATTTCCTGAGGTATTTCACATGCTTGAATCCCCATTTCGTTAGGAGAAGCTGTGCAGGTTAAGGTGGAGTACTATGCCAAGTGAATCTTTCTGCACAGTGTCTCTAGCACACAGTGCCGGGCAGCCAGAGCACTGCGAGTTCCTTTTAATTCAGTGTTTGCAGTGAGACAGTGATAAGATGGCAGAGATGCTGATATGCCTGATTAGAGGCTCTTTCTCTTGCCTACAGAATCCTACCTGCTGACGCTGGACCCCAACATAGCATACAGACGCCTGTCTCTGTCAGAGGGGAACAGGAAGGTGATAGGGCGGGGGGGGGGGGGGGGGCAGAGCAGTCATATCCTGATCGTCCAGAGAGATTTGACTGATAGCACCAAATTCTGTGCAGAGAGCGTCTGACTGGTCGCTACCTGTAAGCTTGGAGGCAATGAAAAGTCATGGAGTCTGTACTGTGATTCTGGCCAGTACTCTGTCCTGCACAATAAGAAATGGATCGACATTCTCATAGAACCCTCAGGTTCCCACAGGGTAGGAGTGAACTGGGAGGCTGGTACTCTGTCCTTCTACAGGGTCCCCTCTGATGGACTGACCGTCCTGCACAGGGTCACCTCCTCATTCATTGAACCCTATGTCCAGGGTGTGGGGTTCCTTTACTCTGCTCGCTGTGCATGCTGGGATAGCTCACTGTGTGCGGAAGGAAGCATTTTTACTGTGTGTGTGACATGCTGCTGGTTCTCCATAGTAAATCTCTGCTTTCTAACCTGCGTATTTCTTTTAACTCTGAAATGTGATGTTAGATAAAAATAAATTATGAGATTCGGCGAACTGAACAAACATGCAAAATAACACATTTTCTCTCTCACTAAAACATATTGAAATATAAGCCTGATGAGTGGGGGGGGGCTTTTCCCCTCCCCTGTATATGTACATTTTATATATTTATGTCTATATGTTGTATTTCCGACCTGTACAATGACAATAAAGGCTGTCTATTGTGTCCTGTAATTGTCCTGGCTCTGAGGTTCCCAAAGCATAACTGAGTAACATAATTCAATAGCACTCTCTTCTAGGGAGTTAGGTTAAATAAATAAATAAATAAATACTACTGCAATTAAACAAAACCCACACAATTAGACTAAATCAACACATATGAGCTGGTTTGCTATTCTGACCTTTATATTTTTTAATTATTATTTATTTTGCTGTATTATTATGTTATTTTTTCCTTAAAAAACTTATGTCAATAGCTCTCTGATTTCACAATGTGTTTGATCAACAATCATCAAGCAACGTATATGATTCCATCTATCCATTTTCCAAACCGCTTATCCTACTGGGTCGTGGAGGGGGCCGGGACCTACGGGCAGTTTAGCAACTCCAATTAGCCTCAGCATGTCTTTGGAAACACCATAACGGCATGGGGAGAACATGCAAACTCCACACACATGTGACCCAGGCGGAGACTCGAACCCGGGTCCCAAAGGTGTGTGGCAACAGTGCTAACCACTGCACCACCATGCCACCCGACATATAATTCCAAATTAACAGAAAAAAACAACACGTATTTTCTTTTTTTTGGGAATTCTGATTTACTTTACATTATAGATTGAGTTATTTTTCTTAAGGGGCGGCATGGTGGTGCAGTGGTTAGCACGGTTGCCTCACACCTCTGGGACCAGGGTTTGAATCTCCGCCTGGGTTACATGTGTGTGGAGTTTGCATGTTCTCCCCATGTCGTTCTGGGGTTTCCTCCGGGTACTCCGGTTTCCCCCCACAGTCCAAAAACATGCTGAGGCTAATTGGACTTGATAAATTGCCTGTAGGTGAATGGTGTGTGAGTGAATGGTGTGTGAGTGTGCCCTGCGATAGGCTGGCTCCCCATCCTGGGTTGTTCCCTGCCTCATGCCCATTGGTTCTGGGATAGGCTCTGGACCACCTGTGATCCAGTAGGATAAGTGGTTTGGAAAATGGATGGATGGATAAGTGGTTTGGAAAATAGATAGATGGATGGATGATTTTTTTTTTTAAATCCACACAATTTAGAATTTTTAAATTCACACCAGTGCACCTTAAAACAAAACTACTCCAGGGAAGCTGAACACTGACTGACTGTGTGTCTCTGGAGATCAAGCTCTGCAATGTGAGAGTGAATTTCAGACACAGCAATGAAAATTATTATTATTAGAAATAATTATTATTGGCCTAATATATACGCCGGTGGATAAGTAGCTGGATAGCTACCACTATATCTGATAATAATCTGTAGATTATTATGTAAAAATGTACATTATGTATTATGTTATTATGTAAAAATTTTGGCTGGAGGATTGGTCAGTCATTGCCTTCACAAGCATTAACTTGTCTTTATGTCTCCTTTTCAAATGTTCATAACAATTGGAAGTCATGCCAACAACCACAGTCACGGATGCTTTGCAATACTTGCATTCCAAGGTGTGCTTCTTTTTCCTGGATGTCTTGCACACTAATGGTTTATGTAGACAAACTGGATAATTGGTTACTTGGCAGACATGCTGAACGGATGTGCACACAATGATCAAAAAACATTGAAGCTTATATATGAAGTATAGTTTAGGGGGGCAGTGGGTTCTGGGTTAATTTGACCCCTACCGACGTTTTAAACAAACCTACACCCTTGATTTCAGGGGCCATGACACTAGTGGCTAAAGAGAAAAGTAATGATTGACCCCCCAGCGCGATTTCTCCCTGAATGTTTACATTGTACAGTTAAACATTCACCATAACTATTCCATACTGTCCTCCACTTCTCTAAAACCTATTTATCAGTTACACAGTAGGTAACCATATGTTATTCTGGAATAAAAATGAGATTATCGTGTTTACAAGTAAAATGTTACTTTAAAAAGTCCGTGTTCAGATTTTGGGCATGTTTGCCCAAACACGCTTACGTACGCAGGATATCCCACAGAATAAAATGTAAATTGTCAAAAATCCGTTTAAACCAGTGAATTGTGAAAAACGCCATGTGTCATTAGTACTATTTTTTTCTACTGCACTGATTTTAGGCATAAAAATATACATTATTTGGAACAAGCCTTTACATAGGTCAGAATTGTCAAATCCCTTTTCAGGAGTTTTTGAATATATAATAATTCTCCCAGTTTACTAAAGGGTCTGGCTTTGTAATCTTAGTAAATCGTGTTTATGAGGCGCGCCGCTAGCACGGTTCGGGCTTATCAGTGGCTATAGGGCGCCTCCTAATTATTATTATCTCTGCTTAATTGTATACAATTTGCAGGTGTCCTAATACCGTTTGGCCACTTTTAATTTGCTCTAAAAGCTTGTGGCACTGCAAGATGGTATTGGGGTAAAAACGGTACAGTACGTAAGTATGATTTGTGTTGAGGGGAAGAAAGCGCAGTTACTCTTAGTAAATGCGTTTGTTCATTTATTTTTTCCCCAGATCATGAAAGTGCTGCAGGGGCAGGACGCACCGTAGTGGATTTGCTGGTTGGTGGCCGTTTTGAGTCACAGGTGATCGAGGAGCAGTTTATCTCCATGTTCAACGCAGATTAGTGTTTCACAATATCTGCAAACATGAGCGCTCCACCGAGCCCCTCTCCAACGCGATGGTTCAAAGCATTGAAACGGTACGTTGTTTTCTCCTTACCCTCCTTCTCTTTCACTCTCTGTCGTCCACCCGTGGTCCACTCATTACACGTTCGAAATTCGTCATTTGTTTTGATGTTCATTCTTCTGCGCCTAAACTCAGTTTCATATTTCGTAGCAGACGGTGTTGTAAGAAACAAAATATTTTCTAGCCGCGTAATGGCTAAATACTTGCAAACTGTTCTATCAAAGGAATTTAAGTAACTCATAGGATTTTAGTACTACCTTCCATCCATTTTACTCTGCTCTAATCCAGCCGTAGTAGTTCAACAGAACCTTGTTGGTGGTTAAACCTAAATGCAACTTGTACATGCTCCGTTCAAGTGCGAGGGGAACAAATTCGGGGAATCTGGAGAATGAGTGATACTTTTCTCAAAGTCTTGTGGTTTAGAGTTGCATCAGACCCATGGGAAGATGAGATGTATCTGTCAGAGAACCTTAGGAGCATATCTGAGTAATGAAGTGAAGGGCATGCTTTTCAGGACCAAGTCTGGGGAGTCATGTATGAAGACTTGCCCTGTTCTGTGTGCGGAGCTGCTGAATCGGGCCAGAGCGGCCCATCGGGCCGGCCGTGCCATGAAGGAGAGCTTCCGACATGCTCAGCTTGAAGCTGTGGTCCGCATGATGCAGGATCACGAGTGTGACTTTGTGGATGCACTAGGCAAAGATCTTCACAAGGTAGGGATGGACCTGTGATCGAGGTCCTACTGGAAATTTTTATTTCTTTAGTTCTGCACTTGGCATAGCTACAAATTAATGTGTGTGTATGTGTCTTGGGTGGGGGTGTCTTAACAGCACCGATTTGAGACTGTGATGTTAGAGCTGATCATGGTGAAGAATGAGGCTCTTTATGCAGCCAGTAACTTGAAGAGGTGGATGGAACCACAACACATGGATCGTACACTGGTGAGACCGTAACATTTTTTGCACTTGGTGTGATTGCTGTGTATTGGATCCCACTGTATTGCATAGTAAACTTTGCTCTAATCTATTACTCTAGACCTCTGACTGCAGCCTGGCTTTCACTTGGTTGACTGGGCTTGTTTCGCCCACTCATTTAAAACCCCTCGGCTGATAACTGTATGATAGTCGTGTCTGGACTTGTGGCAGGCCATTTATCTTGCAAACAAGTGTCTCTGATTGGCAGAAAGGGGGTGGAGCTTAAGAGTGTAATATGAATTGCAGGCCACCTCACTGGATGAGGGCCTGGTGGTGAGCGAGCCCCTTGGAGTGGTTCTGGTTGTGGGAGCATGGAGCAGCCCGGTTCAGCACTGCCTGGTACCACTAGTTGGGGCCATTGCTGCAGGTTAGAGTTCTTCCTCCTGCCACTGATTACTAAAGCACCCCCTAGTCAACCCTTTATGCATTCAGATCTTCGCCAGCCATCTCGGGCTGTGCGGATCCTGGCATCCCTTTTTGGATGTATGCTAACCTGTACACCAAAAAGTGAAGCCTTTTATTACTGCTGTGCCTGTAACTCTCTACCTGGGGTGGGGGGCCTGCTTTTCGGTTTCATTCTTCAGTTGAAGGCAAAACCATAAGACCAAGGTGGTGCTAAAGTACTCGGGTCTTTAATATCTGACTTCCCTCAGGATAATGGAGGTCCCCCCCCCCCCCCCTTCCTGTCTCCTGGTCCAGAGTTTTGCTTTATCTATAGCTCTGGCCTGAGTTCTAAAACCCACTGACTTCTGAACATATTGATTCACCAGCAGGCTTATTTTTTGTTCTTCAGGGAACTGTGTTATCATCAACCCCTCGGAAATTAGTTCTCACACAGCGGCCCTTCTACTTAGACTCCTTCCTTCCTACCTCGATAATGTAAGTCAGTGCTCAGAGGCCACATCAGATTCAGTTCTGCAGTGGTCAGACTGTCAATGCGTTTAATATTATGAGGGACTTTGGAGGCCTTACTGCTTGCGCCAGTGGTTACCATTTGGCTGCAGGCTCTGGCATCATTCAGCCTTAACCATCTTTAGGACAGGTGTCCATAACCTGCATTTTAATATCCTCCTTTCCAGGAATGTTACCATGTGCTCCTGGCCGGGACCAATGACCTACTGGAAATTATAGACCTAAAATTTGATCACATCTTCTTTACTGGTGAGGCAGCACTTCTGCACTTTCTGTACTCTTGTGAACTAACATCCATGACCTGAATGGGGAATTCCTCCTTTATCACTCAAACTGTACATTAAACACAAGGTCTCTCTTGGCGCGTGTGACAACCTCGTGAGCATTTTCCCATAACATTCCAACATAATGAGAAATGCAACCTCAGAACCCAAAGTGGGAGGACTTACTGTGTGCTCTGTCTACTTTGACCTAACAATGCAAACGGTGCTTTTACGCTGCCACCAAGAACCAAGCCGTACCCGAGATGAACTTTTGAAGACAATTTAGTAGGAAACTAAGCCGTACCTGTGAGCTTGTTGCATCACCACTTTCTACTTGGTCAAAACGCAGAGACGAAGACTTGATGATCTGCCTCCATCATGCATGGATTATCTGAAGGGGGTGCATATTCTGTGTGCTAGTCATTAGTAGTGACATCGCACATCTTTTGGCATATTGATGCATTCTCAATAACTTGGCCCTTAAGTTTCCAACCTCCTTGGGGGGGGGAGAGAGAATCGGAATGCACATTTACTGTACATTGTACGTCGTTATGTATTCTGTACTAATATCAACAAACGAGCATCTCTTCAGTTTCACATTACTGTTCTCCAAACCTGGCAATGCCTTTGACTCAACCCTTCTGCAGTAGAAAAACAAATTGCACTGTAACTAGTTTTGCAGTCCAGGTTGGGTACGGCCTGGCTCCTGTATGACACTGGAAAAGCACCAGTAGTAAGTGGGTTAAGCTCCCATGGGTTGCAAAGTGCCACAGCCTCAGGTACATGGGAAAGCAAAAGAAAATGGTAGGAATCTATTGAATGTAAACCTCAAACTCTGAGGTACATCTGTTTAGCATCTTGATCCATGTATAACAAGTCCTTGTCTGTTGAAGGCAATGGGACCCTTGGGAGTAAGGTTGCGCAAGTTGCTGCACGGTCGCTGACCCCGGTCACACTGGTTCTGGGTGGTAAGAACCCATGCTATGTGGACCGGCAGTGTGACATTGGCACGACGGCCAAGCGCATCGCCTGGGCTCGCTTCCAGAACGCCGGACAGACCATGGTGGCTCCTGACTACGTGCTGTGCCATGCAGACGTGCGTGACCAGCTGGTGCAGGCCCTGCGCTCCTCCCTCAACCAGTTCTATGGGTCGGACCCACGTGAGTCTTGCAGCTTTGGGCGCCTGGTCAACGTGGAGACCGTCAAACGAGTGAAAGACCTACTCTGGAAGTCTGGGAAAGTGGCCATTGGGGGACAAGTGAATGAGGCTGAGAAGTACGTGGGTGAGTAGGGAGCTCAATGAGCATATAGAGCGTACTGGACCTGAGCACGACTGTGCCCCCCCACTCCCCAACTGGTTTGTGCTCGCATTGTACTTCCCAATCCTAGCCCGGGCACGCTTTTTGTCATCACCATGTGATTCTTTTGTCAAACGTAGGAAGAAAAGCGCTATCGTACAGCACAATGGGATTCATGATTGATATCCTAATCTTGTGGTTATTTGGGGTAGTTTTGGGCATGATGACATGTATCATGCATGCAATGCATTGTGTGTTAAATCCATGCTGGAGTAAGTCCTAAATTTTACCAAATCTCTGCAGACGATTGTTGCATGGGAGGTACCCTGGTACTACCTTTTTTTTTTTTTTTTGGAAAGCTGTTTGGTATTGCATTTCTTTAGTACTGGTATTGCGCTTTTGCTAATGCTAACCATCAAATCTGAACCACTGCCAAAACTCAATTATACCCTGTTAGAATTGCATGCATCATGCTATGTAGAATACTAAAATGCAGGCTTGCAAACTCTCACACATCTAGAGTGACACACTTTCAGACTAACTCATGCAAGAGATTTTGTGGCACATCTGTTCCACTATGAACCTAAATAGCTACATCAAAAGCACTGAAGCAGCTTTCAAAACCTACAAATTAGTTACAAGATATTCACATACACGTGTGTGTGTGTGTGTATACAGATTTGTCTCGACTCAAATCTCACCCCAGCCAGCTGACCAAAGTTGGCGACTCAAACTTGTCAGTTAATTGATCTCCCTGGCTTCAGTGTGTATTCTGTAAGGAATCCTGTATAACAAGCTACTGTATCAAACTAGCATCTGTGCTTACAAGTTTTATGCTATACTGTTTTAAGCGGTTGGATAATTGAGCAATGTGCTGTGCAAAAAGTTATGGGCGCTTGTATTATGCATCTGTGCAGCCTACCCACTTTGTTCCTTCCGGGTTCAATTCATATGTAGTACATGTGCCTAAGTACGTCAGTCATATCATTGACAGTGTAATTGCTGTATGGAACAGACAATATGTGTGTACTGTGCCCTAGTCTGACAAATCAGGGTCTGGCCCACCTTTTGAGTTGTTCCTGGAGCGATCACTAGTCAAACTGGACATTGGGGTTAAAACTTGCTTGCACTGTACGGATCAACTTTCTTCACCCTGAAGGTCAATGTAGACAATTTTCTAACTTGTTTGACCTGGTATTTGAGGCATCAAAGGACATGAGAGCTATCACTTCAAAGCTTTTTTTTTTTTTTGTCTCAATTGGACTTATTTGAAGCACCCACGGTTCTGACTGAGGTGGTGGAGACAGACCCCATCATGCAGCATGAGGTCTTTGGCCCAGTTCTCCCCATCCAGACTGTCAACAGTTTGGATGAGGCCATTTCTCTTATTGGGCAGCAGGAGAAACCCCTCTGTGTCTACGTCTACTCCAGCAACAGCAAGGTAAAGGGGGGGGGGGGGGGGGGGGGTAGGGAAATGTGCAGGAAGGTGTGTAGTAACCATGGTCTGGCTTTGCTTGCTTTCTTATCTCCTCCTTCCCTGCAGGTCGTCTCCCGGATGATGAGAGAAACCTCCAGTGGCACCTTCTGTGCCAATGACTGTGTGTTGCAAAGCTTGATGCCCATGCTTCCCTTTGGAGGAGTAGGTGAGCAGTGTGCATCTCTATAAACGTCTTTAAACTTTGACCACTACAGCTGAATGTTCAAAGGGTCCTGATTTGATGGAGAGTAGGTGTCATACCCAACCACTGGTGGTCCCAGGGTAGTCCAAATCAGGCCCCTTAACCACTCCACTTCAGGATCTCCGTAATGTAGATGGTTCTGGTCTAACACTGGACTTCAGTTGTAAGCTTGCACAGTACTGAGGAATCTCCACTTCAGAAAGTTGCAAAGATTGTTCAAATCTGATTGGGAGGGTTTCACATTTCCCCCCTGAACTTTACATTGAAGAGTGTGCAGGTTGCAGTTCATGCCAGATGTTCTGTCTTGGTCTATCGACTACTCTTGCCGGCTTCTGGTCACGCAGGTTCCAGTGGAATGGGCTCCTACCACGGCCGCCACAGCTTCGACACTTTCTCCCATAGGAAGTCCTGCCTTCTCCGGGGTACACGCATTGAGTGTGTCACCTATTTGCGCTACCCACCCTATGACGACCGCAACCTGTCTCTGATGACATGGGCCAGTAGCCTGTCACAAAAGGGCCAGGGCTGGTGCCAGATTCTGTGAGGCTGTGGAATGCTGCAGAATGTGAATCGAAAAGAAGCTCTCAGCTTGTTCTGAAATCTGGTTGTTCAGGGGGTTTTGCATGTGTGGTGGGGGGGCTTAACCTGATCTGGAGTATTCAACATTGTATGCAAAGACCTTACACAATAAAAAGGACAAATGTTTATCATTGCAGATGGTGCAATTAACTTTTTGTTCATTCTTGTTTCCATAATGGTAAGAATACAAGAGGTTTTTGAATGAAATAATTCATTTATTATAGCAAATTTATAAACATTATGAAACTTAAGCCATTTACCATATCCAGTATGCTGGGGCAATATTGGGGTGAGAAATAACTTGTCGACCCTACTCTGGGTGCAGATATTACGTCGTTCACAATGAAGACAAGCCAACCTTCACTTCACTCAGAATTGAATTCAGGAGTCCGTTTTCATAAGGCTCGGCTACAGGAGAACCTGTTGTACTTTCACTCTGCCGCTCATCATTCAGGTCTCTGGTAGATTCTCTCCTGCTGACCCTCCTTCAGAGCTGCGTATCGGGCCACTACGAACAGATAGTCACTCAGCCTAGGGAAGAGAAGGGTAATTGGACCTTTAATTTAGGTGTTATCGCTCCACCTTAGTGTAATTCTGACAAAAATGGATGTGAGGTACCTGTTGAGAAATATGGCCACGTCTGGGTCTGCTTCCCCTGCCCGTACTATGGGAATTGCCCTAAAAAGTGAGGGGGGGTAAATGTGGGTGCTGGGCAGGTGTGGGTGGACAATGGAGGCGTGGGTAGTATGCTTGCTCACCTGCGCTCAGCTCTGCGGCAGGCTGTCCGGGCCACGTGGAGCGATGTGCTGCTCTTCCCACCACTCTGGAACAGAGGATGGGGTCAAAGATCATAGCCGAACAGCTGGGCTATTAGTGGTGTAGCAGACCATAATTGATCTGTATAGACAGCCCTTTACACATACACACACACAGTTCAGCAGGCATGTGAAACACAGATTAATTGTAAAGTTTAAACATATTGCGAAAAACAGGTGTACTGCAACTATAGTTTTTAAAGAAATACCCTAAATCTCAACGCCATAGAGGATTTGCTTTCATGGATTAATTTCTCTCAGGCAGAAGACTCTTCTCTCTCCCCCCCGGCTCCCTGTTTCTCTTGAGAAACACTGTAATTGCAGCTTCCATTTTCTCAAACTTTTGTGACCTCAAGAAAACAACTTTGGCTAGAGATTGAGACAAAACTTGTGATCCCAACCTAAGACAGAAAAACATAACGGTGGATGTCCTCTATGGACTTCCGTATAATGCGGAGTTGCTCTGAAAATAGACGAAGCAGCTGTGTGTTCATGTGAAGGGGGCTTGTTAAAAGTTCCTTGCTTTGCGTGTGTGTTTTTAAGTTAAGTAATAAAGAGACAACTTTGCCGCTTCAAAAAATGATCCGGTTGGTGAGTTTTGTGATCCATTGCACCCCTATTTGCTATATATCTAGCCACACCTTTTCCTGGGGAGAATGTCAGCTAAAAGCACCAGGCTCCTCGCAGAGGAGCTGTAGAAGTGCAACCCAGTTGTTCTGTATATTACGAGACTGCGATGCCTTGAAGACTGTGACATTCTGACAGATATGCTTACCGGGAGAATGAAGTTTTTCAGTGGAGGAAGTTCTGCTGTGTACCTGTCGATCCAGCACTCGAGGTCTGACACAGCGTGAGCACTAAACTTTGTCTTTTCTTTTAAGAACGGGAAGGAAACCAGCATTTTCCATTTAATGATTAAACAATACAGACATTTCTGAAGGTTCGGTCTTATCTATTTTTAACTTTGATTCACTCAGCTTTGGGAAGCAAATTACTTGTGTGACTCTCTCTTGCCGATGACAGGGGTGTTGCAATGTTTGATCCCACGTCTTGCAGGATACATTGTATCTGTATTGGTGAAAATAATGGCGTACAGCTAGTAAAACAGCAACATATATAATGAACGTAATTAACAATGACAAAAACCTTACAAGTAACTCGCATGTGGTCAGCTCAGACCTTGTCGAGTTCTTCTGTGAAGGGATGCCCATGATCAAGACAAAACTCCCTGGCCAATCTAAAAAAACAGAGAGTGCAAAAGATAATATTGAATAATGAGCATGCTTAGTTCAAAGGAGTGTGGTCCAGAAATTCAGAACAATTCGGTTTATACGGTGTATGGCGTAGGTCACCCTATTGCTGCAGAGAGTTCATCTGCCGCTCCCAAGGCTTCAAATACAGGATCCTCCTTTGGTCTTCTCTCCCCAGTAAATGTACTGGAGAAGCCTGTAAAACACAATATAAAACGGGGTATTTGACATGGATTCATTATTCAGACAAAAGGTGTTTTGGTCGCAGATTAAGCTTAAATAAATCCTTGTACCGTGTAAATTCACAAACCTTTGTCACCGGTCTTCGTGTAAATCTTTGGAACTCTATCGCCACCTTCAGGGGATGATGCGTAACTTGTGGCGGAAGAAGGAAAATGTCATGCAGAAAAGAGCACGAGCTAATGCTAGACTGCTTAAAAATACATTTGGCCAGATTTACGTGGTCCGTGTTTGAAGTGGGCCGGTAGTCATTGGAACGCATTATCGGAACCTCATTCGTTTTTCTCTTTAAAGTATTGGGAATGTTTCTTTCGTGCCGACACTGAATAACAAGAGGAGCACTGGCACCTGCATTTTCCCTACTTCAAGCACTGGCTAACGCACACATAAAATTATCATCACGCCACATTTATATCGAAATCATTTAAACCCATGCTACAATCCAGTAAGTCCATAAAACGTTAAGCAGTTTTAATGTATAACTTGTAGTATGTTACTGTACCTGGCTTATGGTAATTTAGCTAGCCGATCTGCTTGCTTTAACAAATGCGCCAATTAACGTTAATAGTTATTTGAAAGATTATATGCTAGACCTCACCTTCGGCATTTTCTTGCTGCACATAAAGGTGGCAACAATCGCGCACGAACACACATTACAAAAGACATCACGCAGCACTGAGGGAAACGTTTCAGCACCACCGAAGCCATGTTTTAAATTTTTGTAACGAAAACAAACGAACGCAAAGGATATTAAGTTTGTCTCTTCTTAATACCCGTACTGAGAACGACAGTCAAGTCATCATCCGACTAATGGCCCGAACAGGAATGCTGGCTTCTGATTGGACTTCTGAAAGTCCTCTGTTTGCATCTCAATCCTGATTGGCAGCTTTTCATCCGGCAGCATGTTTTCGACACACAAGTGACAGTCAACATTGCAGAATCAATTCAAACTATAGGACGGCTGTTAGGGGTAGCAGTCGTGTTTTTAATGATCGTTAAGTTCTTTGATCAAAACACAAGATGAACATGAAATAAGATCTGCACATTGATTTTAAATTTAAAGTGTCAGTGCGTAGCGTGTAGCACACAGATAAGACGGTAACCTGCAAAGTGCGGTTTGGATTTGTTGGTTCGTAAAGGTAAATAATTCTAAGTAACTTTGTAACTTGTTATTTACTGAATTAGAAAATCTAAATTTATACATAATGATTTGAGTACGTATTAATACATTTTGTTAGCTGAAACTACAGCATGGGTTTCTAATCAGTTTTTTCTTGCAGGGTTTAAGAATCGCGATGGATAATTTAGACTTTACATTTTCTGCACCTGGCAAAGCTATCCTCCACGGAGAACACGCCGTGGTCCATGGAAAAGTAGGTAGTTAAGTGGTTTGCTAGCTGAAATTAAATTTCTAGTTTCCTTTTTGCCTGTTTCATCTTGCTCTCTATGAGACGCATGTAGATTAGAGTAAGCTTGGCATCTGTTTATCTACCTCATCTTACTCTCCATGTAGACACGTAGTTGACAGCAGGCTTGGGGGTGTCGCAGCACAAGGTCAGCCAGCATGCAGCACCCCTAGAGCTGTGGTTTAAGAGACTATCCAGCCGAGGCTGGCAGTATTCTGATCACAGTCCCAAAGGCTTAGCCCACTGAGCCACTCACTGTGCTCTTCATTAATGAGGAAACATAATGAAATAACATGGCAGATTCGCGCTTGTGCCTCAGCACCCTTTGCTGTCTCTAAGGTGGCCCTGGCAGTGAGCTTGAACCTACGGACTTACCTGCGCCTACAGTCCAGCTCCACTGGGAAAGTGAGCCTCTGTCTACCCAATATCCACACTTTCATGTCCTGGGATGTCTCCTCTCTGCTGCCACTGCGAACTAATACAGCAGGTCGGATTGCTCTAAATGATTTCTCTTGAGCTTTTAAAATAATAATAAAGATATATAGGAAAAAAAGAAACCACCTTCATGCATCAGTGGTGATAATCTTGAGATTTGAATCCTGCTCCACAAGTGCTTTTCTGTCTCATTGTTTTTAGTAAAATTCCCAGTTGTGTGTTTATATGAAATGTGTTTTCTGTAACTGTAAAGGTTGCTACCCTGTATTCCTGTGTCACAGCTGACCCAAAGGATATGTGTGAGCTGGATGCAGTGCTGGTGCAGAGGCTGCACCATTTCACAGGTTTTCCCAGTGAGACGCCCGACACCAGTGCTATGGCTATCATGGCCTTCCTCTACATTTACCTTTCCGTCTTTGCCGAATCGCGGTAATAAAACCCTACACCGTCTTGTCCCGTCATTTGCATATTATCAGTGCAACATTTTCTCTTGGTATATCCATTATTATTATCCATTGCACAAAAATATGTTTTCTTTGTGCAAAAAGGAGTGTTAAGGAGTGTTAAAGGTGAAAATGACGGTCTTATTCAGAGACCGACCATTGCTGAATGTGCTAATATTCGAGCGCAGGATTTGACTCGTATGTATGGGAAATGTTGATGTCTGTTCTGCAATTCATCAGATTTAGGCAGTCCGTGCCTGAAGGCTCAGTCTTTTGTAGCTTTAGCTAGTTAATCCGTATTTGCAGGTTCACATTATAAACATTTTGAGCTGCAGGTGTGTTACAGTATGATTCCTGTTTTATCTGGAGAACCTTTCAAAAGCAGAGGCTGCCCTGGGTTAACTGTAACACATCTCTGTTTCTAACTGTGCTGCCACCTACTGTCTCATCATACCTTTGTTTTCTGGGTTAGAGTGGTGAAAGCATATTGATCAAGGTTAAGCTTTTATTTTTTTTTCAATTTAGTAATTAATTGTGATTGATTCTTCCAGCCATTAGCCCATCAGCTGGCTTGTTTGATTGTCTTCCACATCAGGTTGCTCCCGAGTTTCTCCATATCGGTGTGGTCGGAGTTACCCCCCGGGGCTGGTCTCGGCTCCAGTGCGGCGTACTCTGTCTGCCTCTCAGCGGCCATGCTGTCTCTCAGAGGCTCTGTCTCCTCTACCCTGGTGGGGACAGAGCTCACAACAGGGTAACACTGGCAGGACACGCGGTCTATGTCTCACCAGCCAAACATCTAAGAAAACAGCCCAGAATAGATACAGTCATACTTCAAGCCCCGACAAAGGTGTTTGTGTTGGGAATCTGATTCGGTGGGTAGCACTGTCACCTCATGCCGCTAGGGTTTGAGGTTCGAGTCCCATTCAGGATCTGTCCAACTCTTGGGCCCTATGCTTCCTGGTTAGGCCTCAGGGGTCTCATTTATCAGTGTGTGTATATGAGTCGCCAGTATGCACAGGCAGATTGGTATTTATCACTCGTACGCATAAACAACCATATGGAGAGAACGTTAATAAATGAGCCATATATGGGCATATAACTTCCACATGACGTTGAACCACACAAACGTGTTGCAGAAAAGGTTACCATGAACCAAGGTACCCCTATATGTTTATAAAGGGAAGGACGTGGCATGTGCGACAGGCGACGTGCAGTTTACGTTGAGTCACCTGTAATGAGAATGGCAGCAGTGGTGAGGAAGATGTGGTTGGATCTAAACCCAACCCCCGAAAAAAGGGTCTGTAGATCCCCCGTCCGTGCCGCAGGGGGTGATCCAAGCTCCACGTCGGTGTCACTTATCCATGCTGAAATAGCTGCCATCACAGGCGAAAAGGGAATCATTGCAGAAAGGTCACACTGTCAGGCCGGGCTCTCAGAATTAGTTTAGATACTTCTGTGGTCGTGTCTAACTGGCCGCTGCAGACCAAGAGGTGAATGTTGCCGAAAATGAATCGTGCCAGACGGGTCAGTTATCTTGGAAAGGATATATTTAGTGACAGCGATATACTATTTGGCCATGGACCTTATATGACTTCGGAATGATTCTTTGTCATGGGCACGACCTGCCTGCACATGCTTTGCGTGAACATAACTAGATGATTCTGTTTGTCAAGGCTGATAAGTAAGTTGGAGTCTGTGCATTTCCCATGTGCCAGTCAGTTTTCCTCACTTATGCTTCTCTTCCGCGAGGGGTTGGTGCCTATGCATGCTCGGGAGTGTTCGTAAATACAAGCACATTTCTGCGCACTGGAAGAAATTGATAGATATCATTATACGCATAAAAATGTGCATGTGCTCAACGAGTTTGCAATGAAACTGTGCTGGAGCCTGTCTGGATCTCAACAGCACAGGGTACAAGGCGGGAGTAAAGCCTGAATGGGATGGCAGGTAGGCACTCATAGATACTAGGGAACATTCAGAGACACTCAAACTCCATACAGAGTCGTGGTTGGACTCCACAACCCTGGAGGTTATAGGCGATAACGCTTTCTTTGCTATAATACAGTGCAGTTAATTACCCCCAAATAATAACCTGTGTAGCTAGGAATGGAATTTGGTAACAGACTTGTAATAAATCTTTCTGCCCATAGGTGGAGTAAAGAGGAGCTGGAGCTGATCAACTCTTGGGCATTTCAGGGAGAGAGGGTGATCCATGGCACTCCATCTGGAGTGGACAACGCGGTGGGAACGTGGGGTAAGCCTGGAAATTAGCGCTGAAGGAACGAAAACCGAAGATTGTGATGTGAAAAGCCGGAAATAACCGGCAAAAGTAGTATCTGGCTCTGCTAAGCATATGTTTTTGTTTTAGGAGGTATTTTGCGATATCATGCTGGGACCATCACGCCCCTGAGCAGGTGAACACGCCACATTGTCTCATGCCGTTACTTCCTGTGACATCTGAAGTCCCGGTAATCCAGGCTGCTCCCAGTGCTTCCTGGGATACCGGATGCAATTATAAATGTTTCTGAGGAGAGGGGGGCAAACGCAGAAGCCATGCTCGTGACCATTAAGCGATTGTTCTGGCTTGATTTATATATCCGGCCTGCAAGCTTTCAGCAGGAGCTGTGTGCCAGAGTTTACCGTTCCCCCAGACGGGGCGGCGGAGGTGACACTGAGCGGAGGCCGCTTGAATGTGAATGACATTTCTGTCCCCAGGGTCCCCGTATTAAGAATCCTGCTCACGAACACCAAAGTCCCACGCAGCACGAAGTCACTCGTCGCCGGAGTGAGGGACAAAATTAAAAAGGTGCGGAAACACGGAGCTTTCGAATGTGACGCGTAATTATCGCAATCAGGGCGGCTGCCAGCCCAAAGAGGGCGGAGGCGCGGGGGGGTGGCGGTTAGCGAGCAGTGTGACGCGGAGTGCATTCGGGAAAGATGGAAATGCGAAGCACAGCGTCGCCTTCGTCAGCACCCTCGCATGCTGTTGCATGGCAACGGAAGAAGGTGTCTGTGGCACTTGCTGACCTGCCCGCCCTCTTCCCGGGTTGTTTGGGGGCAGCGTGGCGGGTTGAAAATGCGACAGGTCCGGTACTCCCTGAGAAACCCTAAATGGAGCTGAGTGGGACCTGCAGGAATGACGCAGGGTGGCAGCATATTAACCAGAACAGGCTGCTCTCCTGTCCCCGACTGACCCCCCCTTTAAGTACCCACACGGTGTGTCAGATGTTGTCGCTGAAATGGCTTTGTGAAAATTCGCCCTGGGGGGGGGGGCATATCGTGAACTAAAAGCTGTTTTTCCCTCTGCTGATTCTCTGAACCCAGTTTACCTGAAAAGTCCTTCTGCGTCCTCTTTAACATATTAATAATTATATGGGTGCTGAGCACTAATTTGACCCCCCCCCACACCCCTCCCCCACTTCCCAACTCTCCCTTCAGTTTCCCTCCGTGATGCATCCAGTACTGGAGTCGATCGACGCTGTTTCTGCCACCTGTGAGCGCACTCTGGAGGAAATGGCCAGTGACCCAATGCCAGAGCACTATGCTGTCTTAGAGGTTGGTCGTCTTGGATCTCGTCCTACAGTCCCTACGGGAAAGTTTCTTCTCCGAGTTCTTTTCTGCTTGACTGATACCTGCAATGTTCCTGCCTGATCTGTTGAGGGAGTTGCTGGGCCTCGTAATAGATGATTAGAAATGATTAATCTCCCTGCAACCTTGGAGAAGAAAATTGGCCAGAGGGTGAAGGATTGTTCACTCCTACAGGAAAAAAGAAATATATAGTGTGATATGAAAGGTTATATAAAAGTTTCTGTAACAGGTAGATAATCTGTATGGTGAACATCATGTGACGTGATAGTGAAAAGGAATACCGTAATTGTACTAAACGGGGGCCAGGTTAGCAAAATAGAAACATAAATGGGAGGGAGAGCCCAAAATCACCAGAGAGCTTCATGGACAGAGTAGCACTTCATTGCTAAGGGTCCTATTGCTGTCAGGACGTCTGCCTGGGGTACTGGGAAGGGGCAAAGA
Organism: Brienomyrus brachyistius; assembly: GCF_023856365.1. Lineage (NCBI taxonomy): Eukaryota > Metazoa > Chordata > Actinopteri > Osteoglossiformes > Mormyridae > Brienomyrus > Brienomyrus brachyistius. The sequence continues at coordinate 49,832,481 of NC_064534.1, forward strand.
ACCCAGAGCCTGGACTTGTGCCTGTATTGTGGTGAGGGCAAGTAAACAAAGTCACCTGACTCTCTCTTTAGACTGCCTTCCCCTCTATAAACAGTGTGATCTGATATAGAGGTGAAACAAGCAATGTGACAGGACGTCCATTCACAACCCCCTACTGCCCCCGTACCCTCCACTTCACAGTCTGCTTTTATTATCTTTCTCCTTTGATTTAGGAACTGATAGACATCAATCAGCACCACCTGGCAGTGCTGGGTGTTGGACACGCCTCCCTGGACACCCTGTGTCGCATCACGCTGGCTCACGGGCTGCACAGCAAACTGACGGGCGCGGGGGGAGGGGGCTGTGGCATCACCCTCCTCAGGCCAGGTGGGCATGGTTGGTGGGGGGGGGTGGGTAAGGAGGATCAAGCAGCTGCAGAGCCTCGCAGTGCAGCTTAGCTGTCTTCTCTTAAAATTTTAAATTGTAGTCTAGTCTCTGAGTGTAAAGAGAGCTGGAAATCTCCCAAGTCTTATTAAAGTGTTGATTTATTTGTTTTTCATTGTTTGCTGTCACCCCCCAATATTATTACTGAATATTTATACGCAGTGCTGGTATCATGTTTCTTCCACCGCATATGAAATTGACTGCAGCCTCTGCTGCGGGATTATGGGTAATTTCTTCTGTCATAGAGCGGGGCTGCGTCCCGGCCCAGATTAACACAGCCCATGTATGTGCGCCGCTACACCAGTTTCCCAGGGACCTCATTAGGGTGGCCACAGCGGGATTCGTTTTCCGTGCATATTATGGAAAATTGCTCTCCTGATTAAGACAGTCATTTCCCGAAGTGTTTTGGGGCTGTGTTGGGTGGGGGGGGGAGCTTTTTTCACAGGCTAATGTGACATTCGTTTACAAACCATTTGCTCTGGCCCCATTATTCCACACCCCCCGCAGAGTGGCCTCTGTAGCCTATTAGAGAGATTTACATCTCCGGCCTATTCACCAGACTCGGGGGGTCACGTGTTCTGTTCCCATACCTACAATCCTTCTGTGCAAGCGGCTGTAATGTTTGAACAGCAGCGAGGTAGAAAGGCTGTGCTTCAAGGACAGGACCTTGAGAAGTTCTTATCAAGCAAGGTTCTCGCCTCCCCTTGACATATAAGTCTAAACTGAAATTACCAGCAGGTATTCGGAAAAGCCTTTGTTTTTGTTTTCAATGCACGTTGATACTCATGAAACGCTGGTTTAACACCAAGGGTGTGTTTTTCTCCATGTGAGAAAACCAGGTCAGATTTAACACCAGAACATAAAAGAAGAGCTGGAACTTCTCAAATTTGTCTGCTGCATCTCATATGACACTTTAATTCTTTCTTGTTTACACAGACTTACGTCCTTAAGCGCACTGAATCCCCGCTCCTATGGAATTAGTTTAAATCACTGCCATTCCACAGTATAATTGTATCATTGATAATATCATTCTCTCTGATCTCTTTTCCTGGTTTTTAGATGCTGACTGGTCTGTGGTCCAAAATGTCATCCAGGAACTAAAAGACTGTGGCTACGATTGCTGGGAGACAAGCATCGGCGTACCGGGTGTGTGCCTGCATTCTGCGTCCTCCCTCACAGAGGAGGTGGCCCAGGCTTTGAATAGCAACTGAGAGCATCTGCAGGTGGTCAAAGCTGGAGGAACAGATTGCATCACGCCTGCCTGGGGATCAGTCTGAACTCTCTCGCTCCTCTCTTTCCGAAATGGTGGAGTTGGCAATGGACCGGGACGCAGTCCAGAGTCACCGCAGAGTCCACAGTGCGTTCTAGCAAATTCCACGCTTTTTCAAGTCAGGCGCAGAACAAATGTGTAGCAGCCTGAAGTCGGCGTGAAGCGATGGGAAGGGAATGTTGTACCTTCAAACGGAGTAAACAGTTACATCAGTTGCAGATGTGTTAATTAAAGGGAAGGTAAAATCCGACTGGGCAGAAACATGCTTATTTATTGCAGTGCTTTGCTCTTTACTCCATGGTTTTCAATAGGTGGCAGTAAAGGCATATTTCTGCATCTCTTGCTAATAATTCCAGAGTAATCAATTAGCGGGATAATGAATTAATGTTTTATTTGTTGGAAGGGGTTTTGTTTGGTCATTAACATTTCTAGCACGTGTCTGCGCGCTGTTTTGGACTCGGGGGCGGCCCACGTCGAGCTCTGCCTCGTGCCACTTGACTTAATCTTGAAAGAGACTGAAAGAGCAGTGCAATCCGGATGTCGTCCCCCCCCCCCCCCCATCTCCTCTGCGTTTTCAGGGCCGCACATTGCCGACACACTAAGCCCCTGCCTCCCCCAAAACACTAATTTGTTTTGTTTGCAGCCGTCGCGAATGTGGGACACGGCGGATGCGGAATTAAACATGAAAGCAGAGAGGGTGGAATTGCTCCGTCTTTCCTTCGGCGGCGGACATTTGTCACCAGCTGCCCGGGTGATTAAACGCCAACACCGGTGCCTAATGCAGCCAACGCGAGCCGGTGCGCTTTGGCTCTCACCCGGGGGGAGGGGGGGGGGGGGTCCAATGCATTTACGGACACTCAGATGAGCCATCTTCAGAAGCACGCTGCAATTCCGACTCCAGAAATTGTTTCCTCTGTATTTATTCTGCTGGAAAAGATAAAAAAGGCCATCTTTTGAAGTGCTCCCCTCCAGCTATTATCATGAACTGTGAGTGAAATTGAAATGAGAGCCCGCCCCCCCCCCCCCCCCCCCGCCCCGCCCCAGCATAGTGAATCCTAACTTTGTCAGTGGCGTGTCCCCCCGCCCCCGGATGACAGTCCTTTGAATTAAAGCTGTCACCTCATACGCAGTGTCACTGCCACCGCACCCTGCTGCCTTTGGTTTGGTTTATCTGTTCACCTGGAGCCCAGATCGTCTGCCTGGGGAGGGCGGGGAGCGGGCAGGGGGAGGGTCTTGGGCAGGCTCGAGGTGTGCTGTGCAGATGCCTTCATGCTGTGATCTGAATACAGATTTGAGCCCATCCAGCTGTTGACAAATCGCAAAGCTCACCCCTCCTGGGGATCATCACTTTTTTTGGGCTGCTGTGGTTACTATCAGTTCCATTTCGGTTTGCTTCTAACACTATCAATACATCCAGATTCTATAATCAATTAGACGTGACATAAAATGGCGGGAATTTCATAAATGCGGAAGCTGACGCTTCAGTACCGTTATTAATTTCTGCGGTGACATGGACGATGGTAGCCAGGGCACCAGGCCGAGGGAGTTTCGTCTTGCAGGCGGAGATTTAAACGCGCTGTCCCGTTAATCCACGGCGGTGAATCTGTGAAAAGGTCACTTCAGAATATCTGTGCCGTATGCTGGTAGAAGGTAATTATTTTCCTTTATTTTTTTTCCTGTCTCAGTGTATTCTTTCTCTTTTTTTGTTTTGAAATGTCAGGAAGATTGAGTGCTCGGGCCCCGGCGGCCTGTGTGAATTAATGACAGGCGTCGCGTGTTCCTTGCTCTGTGGCGCGCAGCTCTCCGCCGCCGGGAGTGTCTTTATGTCGGGGCGGTCCCAGCCGAAGCCCCCACCGGTCGCCCCTAAACCCCTGCTGGAATTTAATTACCACAGAGCTTTTCTATTTAAATGCCGGTGACGAGGGCGGACGAGCGGGAGACGGAGGCCCGAGTTTTCATCTGAAGCATATTTCTTCCTTTCTTCCTTTCTTCCTTCCCCCCTCCCCTCCTTCTTATTCCTCTCTTTCCCCTGCGAGGCACAGATGGTATTTTTTTTGTCAATGTCAGTGTCAGCTTCTTTCTGCTCTGATGAATAGATTCTAAAGAGGCCCTGACATTATTTCAGATAAGAGAGGGAGTCGGCAAAGGGGGTCAAGGATTGGGAGGGAATTAGAATGGGACCGCGTGAGTCACGAGGAGGGTCCCGGGAGAGAGAGCCGACGCAAATTATTCTCCTTTATTTGTCCTGGAGTGCTTGAGTGAAGTCGTACACAAAGACTAATGTGTATCAGTGCCTCCACCAGTGGATTGAAATGCAAAATGAAAAATTTTCGCCTGTGCGTCCTGTCGGCCTAGATTACACGTTTATCACTGGGGCACAACTTCCTTCCCATGAGTATCTGGCCTGTAATTGGTCTCATGGATCAAAGTGGGAGGGGTGAATTGGTTTCACAGCACCGCGAGAGGGTATGCACTGCCAGTCCCATACGGTCGGGCCCCCCAGCTCCTGCTAGAACTGCTCTCTCAGAAGCTCAGCCAGGCCCGTGGGCCAGTTTCCTTTACTGTGAGCGCTAGTGGAACTCTGGCCCTCTGCTCCCCAAGATGGCACCCACACGAAGGGGGAGGCCCAGCAGGTGACGGAAGCAGGTGGGCATATGCCTCATTAGCAGTGTTGAATCTGAGGGATAAGGGCTGCCCCCTAATGGGTGGAATGTGCACGTGTAGACCCAGTAGGGTTTACCTGATGAGTATACCTCTGCCTCCGGTTTTCCTGGGGATCCTACTTGACCTGGTGTGAGTGTCTCGTCAGGGGACCTATAGTGAGTCCAAGGAACACCTCGGTCAGGGAACGTCATTGGGTCGGCGCTGTCTCTGCCAGCTGCTTCAATGTGCTTACCTCCTAGCCCCGCCTTTTCTGTGTTAGACTGGATGCGGTTAAATCTCTGGGGTTTAGCTCGCTGTAAAAATGACAGAGGATCAGCATGCCTGGTGGTCTACATGCTTTTCCGTTAACCTACAACGTCTCCCAGACAAGGAGGCAGTTTAACCTCATTTGCAGCAATGATGCTGGTGTGTAGTATGACTCTATAGCTTCCGGAAAACCATCTGAGGAAAGTTTTCTGAACCTATAACAACAAGCCTTCCATTTACGTGACTGGAGATTACAAAAAAAATCACTTGAAAAGGTTAAACTGTGTCGTTGGCAGTGATATCCGTGTGCCACTGAAGAATTTAATTATATGCCAGGTTCTTTCTACCTTCATTAAATTGTGATAAACTGTCCTGGGGGTTTTTGTAAATGTAATTTTTCCCCCTCAACTTTATTGCCCCTTCGAACAAAATAGGGTGACAGTGTTTAGCATTTGGGTTTGATCTGAATGGAAAGAACTGAATCCCACACATTTTCCACTTGGCTAACTGGCTTCATCATATCTAGGTGGGTCAGAGTCATGAAAAATAGCAGTAGATTGTAGAATAGCTGTTTGAATTTGTCTAGTGTCCTCTCTTGTTGAATACAATATCCAGAAGGTAATTAAAGGAGTGAAATTTATAGCACGGACTAGAATGTTATGGGCATGTTATAAAGTGTTAGTTGACCAGGTGGCCCATACTGTTTTCAGAGGAAGGGTGGTCATGTTGATTGTACCAGAGCTGTGCCATGTTGCATTCAGAAGCTCTGTGGAAGCCCCCCCCCCCCCTTCGTGAGAGGTTAGAGCCCCACTGTCGCCTTTGAACCGCAGCACAGGGTCAGCGGTCTGTCGCATTGAAGCACCCAGCATTGAAAATCATCGAGTCTGTCAGGACCGGCCAAAAAAGCTTTGGGGAACACCAGAGCCAATTTGATGGAGATTTTTCTGCTCTGCCGTTTACCCTCCATGCCTCAATATTAAAGAATGAAGTTTTGTTACTTTTGTTATAAGGTAATGCATTTGATAGCACTGATCTGACTGTCCAGGTTAATGAATTATCAAGTATGTTAATAGAAGCAAAACTGACTGATGTGGCCAAAATCGAACTTGTGAAAACCAAATGACGAATGTCTGCCTGGATGATTCATCCATCTTCAACAAGCTGTCATGCAGTACAGATTCATGGTGACCTGAAGCCACCAGGGGCACCATGAGAGGGCGCACACACACACACACACTCAGGTTTGTAATTATATAACAACCCAGGATGGGGGGCCAGCCCATCGCAGGGCACACTCACACACTGCTGCTTCATTTCTATGGGGAAACCGCTAATCCTAACATAACCACCTTAACCCTACCTAACCCTAACCTTGACTAAGTGTAACCAAACTAAATATGAAACTTTTGGCATTTTTACTGTTTTCACAGATCTTTATGGGGCTCTGAAAAACATTGTCCCCATAACATCAAATTAACAGGTTTTTATCACATCGTGGGGGGAATTTGGTCCCTACAATGTAATATAAACATAATCCACACACATACACACACACCATGGGCACCCTCACACCTCACTAGTGGAGTGGAGGAGCTATACCCATAAGAACCTATGGACAATTTGACAGCTCCACTGTCTCACCATCCATTTTCCAAACCGCTTATCCTACTGGGTCGCAGGGGGTCCAGAGCCTATCCTGTAAGCTACGGGCATGAGGCAGGGAACAACCCAGGATGGGGGGCCAGCCCATCACAGGGTACACTCACACACCATTCACTCACACATGCACACCTATGGGCAATGTAGCAAGTCCAATTAGCCTCAGCATATTTTTGGACTGTGGGGGGAAACCGGAGTACCCGGAGGAAACCCCACAACGACATGGGGAGTGTCATGCCCTGCTCGTCGGCTCCTCCTGTGTGCCACGCCCCCTGCCTACCCACGTGTTTTCTCCCGATTGTACCCAGCTGTATCTAGTTCATTTGCTCAGTCCTGTGTATATCAGTCCGTGTCTTACCCGAGTCCAGTGTCCGTCATTGATGTGGTCAATGTCTGTTTCCCGACCTGCTCCAGTTTCCCCGATTAAAACCCCGTTTTCCCGTATCCCGCTTGCCTGCCTGCCTGCCTGCTCCTTTCCCGCACGATCGCCGCTCTGCTCGCGATCGCTCACCTCGTCTCGTGACAGAATGACGGACCCCAAAAAGAAGCGGAGAGGGAGGAGGAGAGTCCCGCAGGAGACGATCCGTCTCGGCGCCTGCTCGCTCTCCAGGCTTTGGCTCCCGACAGGGGACGAGAGGGAAGTACCCGCCCTACCTCCAGCCCGGAGGCTGACCACACGCGACCCCGATCCCGTGTGGAAGTACTGGTTCTCCAGTGAGGACGAGGACGAGGAGCCCTTCCTCTACCCATACCCGGAGCCGGAGGCCTTTCTTCCGCCGTCCGTTTTTACGGACGTCGCGCCGCCTCCCGCCACCGCTAGGCGCCAGCGAGGGAGAAAGAAACCGGCGATCGCCGGTACAGAGGACCTCCCTCCGCTGCTCGCTGCAACGGCCGGACCCGAGGAGCTCCCTCCGCTCCTGCCGCCCGCGGACCCCGCTCCCGTGCAGCCGCCATTGCCGGCGGACCCCGCTCCCGTGCAGCCGCCATTGCCGGCGGACCCCGCTCCCGTGCAGCCGCCATTGCCGGCGGACCCCGCTCCCGTGCAGCCGCCATTGCCGGCGGACCCCGCTCCCGTGCAGCCGCCATTGCCGCCTTCGCCGCTACCGCCGCCTGCGCAGCCGCCTTCGCCGCTGCCGCCTTCGCTGCCTGCTGCAGCTCCCGGGCAGGCGCCCCCACTGCAGCAACCTGCAGCTCCCGGGCCGGCGCCCCCACTGCAGCCACCTCCTGTTCCTGACCGCGCTCCAGTTCCTGCAGAGGCGCCCCCTCTGCAGCCGCCTGCTGCAGCTCCCGGGCAGGCGCCCCCACTGCAGCCAGCTCCTGACCGCGCTCCAGTTCCTGACCGCGCTCCAGTTCCTGACCGCGCTCCAGTTCCTGACCGCGCTCCAGTTCCTGACCGCGCTCCAGTTCCTGACCGCGCTCCAGTTCCTGCAGAGGCACCCCCTCTGCAGCCGCCTGCTGCAGCTCCCGGGCAGGCGCCCCCACTGCAGCCACCTGCTGCAGCTCCCGGGCAGGCGCCCCCACTGCAGCCAGCTCCTGTTCCTGACCGCGCTCCTGTTCCTGACCGCGCTCCTGTTCCTGTCCAGGCGCCCCCACTGCAGCCACCTGCAGCTCCCGGGCCGGCGCCCCCACTGCAGCAACCTGCAGCTCCCGGGCAGGCGCCCCCACTGCAGCCACCTGCAGCTCCTGACCGCGCTCCTGTCCCTTCTCCCCCTGTGACAGTTTCTCCCTCGCCCCGGCGAACTCGACCCCGACCTGGGGTCATGTCTGTGTCCCGTAAAGGGAGGGGACACAGACGCAGGGCTGGGGTCCCGCCCGCCCTGCCCCCTGGCTCGCCCTGCCTCGCCTGCGCTGGGGCTCGGTTGCCGCCTGCGGGTCCTGGCCCTCCGGGTCGGCTGTCGCCTGCGGGTCCCTCTCCGGTGCCTCGTCGCCCTGCCTCGCTCCCCTCTCCGGGTCCTGGTCGGTCGCCTGGGGGTTCCCCGACGGCGGCTCCTCGGTCGCCTGCGGGGCCCCTACCTCCGGCCCTCCCCCGGACATCGCCGCCTGCTGCGGCTCCCCCCTCCTCCGGGCCTTCGCCCTGGCCCCTTCCAGCTCCCTCGTCCCCTTCCCTGGTGCTCCCTCCTGCTCCCTCCCTGGCCCCTCCGCGGGTCCCTCGCCCTGCCTCCTCGGCCCCTCCGAGGTCCCCTCCGGCTCCGGCCTCCCGGCCGCCTGCGGCCCCTCTGGCTGCCTCCCGTCGCCCGCTGGGTCTCCCTCGGGCTCCCCTTTGTTCCCCCTCCTTGTCTCCCTACGCCCCTGCCTTTGTCCCGCCTGTCTCTGCCCCTTCGTTTTCTGCTCGCCCTTTCGTTCCGCCCGTCTCTGTTCCTTGTGCCCCGGTGTACCCGCCTTGCACTCCTGGCCCCTTTGTTCCTCCTGTTCCCGCTGTGTCTCCCTTCCTGGTCTGTCTCTCTGCTTTCCCGACCCTCTGTCAGGTTTTGTCCTTTGTCTTGTCCCTGGCTGTGTTTTGTGCCTCGGTCCTGTTTCCTGTCTCTCGTTGATGGTTCTGTTTTTTTTTTGCTCCAGGTCCCGGTTCCCGTGTCCCGTCTGTCGCCTCCTCCCTGGCGCGCCCGGTGAAGCGCGCCTTTGGGGGGGGGTTCTGTCATGCCCTGCTCGTCGGCTCCTCCTGTGTGCCACGCCCCCTGCCTACCCACGTGTTTTCTCCCGATTGTACCCAGCTGTATCTAGTTCATTTGCTCAGTCCTGTGTATATCAGTCCGTGTCTTACCCGAGTCCAGTGTCCGTCATTGATGTGGTCAATGTCTGTTTCCCGACCTGCTCCAGTTTCCCCGATTAAAACCCCGTTTTCCCGTATCCCGCTTGCCTGCCTGCCTGCTCCTTTCCCGCACGATCGCCGCTCTGCTCGCGATCGCTCACCTCGTCTCGTGACAGGGAGAACATGCAAACTCCACACACATGTAACCCAGGTGGAGACTCGAACCCGGGTCCCAGAGGTGTGAGGCAACAGTGCTAACCACTGCACCACCATGCCACCCACCCGTTTAAATATAATTATGCCAATTTCTTTGCTTACCAGAATAACATTAAAAATGCCAGAAAGTATTATTAAAAGGCAAATAAATCCTGTCATTATAGGTATTTCTGCTGTATTTCCCCCATGGTCACATTGTGTTTAGTAGTGACCTGTAGAATGTCATTAAAATTCATGCCATTAAGTTGTACTTTAAAAGGCAGGTATTTAAAACTTGCCAGGCTTTGCACTTGGAAGTGTGACCGTGCAGAAAGTGGTCAGACTCTCCCCCAGTTACAGGGGCGCACTGGGCTTGTCGCGCTCCCCGGCGCTCGGCACGCTCTGCTTCCATGGTAATTACTGCTGCTCAGGTGAGAGTGTTCATATTTCATCCTGCGTATCCCAGATAGCATCTAATAATCCAAAAGCTTTCGAAATTGCTATCTTTGCTCATGCATTATGAATGAGTGACTGATTGCTTCTTGCATAGATTAGTAATCATTTCCCAAGAAACCTTTCATATATATAAAAAATGCAACAAGCGGGTTTTTCACAAGACTTACGCTGATGCTATTTCCCACTCTTAAGTCATCTGTACTTTTTCTTTCTTTCTGTTTTTTTGAGTCTCTCTGATTTGTTGTGCGTCACATGCCTCTGCAGGGGTAATTTGTGTCATTTGCATTCTCCTTGTGCTTTGATTGCATACTTGTTGCATTCCTTTTAGCCATTTGCAGATTTGTTTCTTTAAAAGCAAAAAAGAGCCCGTGTCACATGACGGGTGACAGCTGACACTCGGAGGTTTTGAGCATGTTGCCCTTTAACAGAATGGGAGAAGGATTTCTAGTGCATTGTGGGTAAGATGGATTGCCTGCATGTGTCTAATCTAACCTTGCATCTGGATTTGCTGATCTGGATCAGCTGCATGATGTGAGGCTGTGGAAGGTTTGGGGGGGTGTGTGTGTGCTGTGTGTGAAGCAGGGTTGCACAAAAATTGGAATTTATGAATTGGAATGTGAATTGAATTGGCCACACCCCACGGAATGCTGAGTTGTAATTTGAATTGGATTGACAGGAAGAAGAATTTAATTCTTTTCAGTTCAATGAAATTCAATGCAATCACACAACACAGGAATGTCATTTCATATAGAAAAACATTTTTAATAGACTTACTTTGTAGATGGCAGATGTATATATTGACCTTGTGTATGTACGATTGAGTGGAGTGTACTTTATATTTTCATGATTGTAAGAGAAAAATTGTGTATAGCTATTCTGACAGTATACATTGAATATACAGTTCAGTTATTGTCATGAGTTGTATTAGGATTTCAGGGCCATACTCTATTCAGTTCTGAATGGTGCCCAAACCTGGTGTGAAGGCACTTTCTCCCCAGTCTCCGCCATGGCAGTGCCTCCCCCACAGGTGGCACTCAGTGGTGGGGCCAGTGATGGGGGTGGCACCCCATTTCTTCGGCCAACGAAGCAGTCTGAGCTGGGAACATATGGCTCATTTGACGGGGGGGCAATGATAGCACAGAATGATGAAATAGTGCTTTTCCCAGCCTTTGCCGGTGTCTTGTTCTTCAGCAGAAAGGGGCTGCCCCCCCCCCGCCCCCGCCCCCATTCCCATAACACCCCATTGAGAGCCGCCCTGTCACTACTGCCTTGCCAGATTTGACACCAGGGTCTGGCTTTTCCTGAAAATTCCTCCAGAGAGCAAAGCTAGTTCTGCGCTGGTGTGGGAACTGGATCTGGTCCTAGACTCTTCAACTGAGCAAGTATCTCATCTTGCGTTCCTGGGAGGACCCATTGATGGCTGTCCTCACCCCTGCCTGTTCGCTGGTCTGAAATCACTGTTGAATGTAATGGGCAATTTTCATCTGGAAGACACCTGATTGGGTGAAAAGGGGGGAAGGGGGAACTTGTGGTCCAGGAGGAATCTAACATCCTGGGGGGGGTGAGTTTCAGAGAGCTTTGGCCAACACAGACCCAGAGGTAATGTCACATGCTACCGATAATCTTATATTTCTGACCTACTCACTCATGCGGTACAGGGTGGCAACTTTTTTCCTTTGTGTGTAATTGCTTTTTTAAAGGTGATATCACTTAATTCACTCGCTGCTTCACCTTAAAGATGTGTAGTTGTATTATAATGCGATCTGGCTGTTATGTAGATATAGAGGATGATTAGGAGGACAAATTTTAGCTAATGTAGCAATTTTAGCCAGGACATCGGGGTACCACCACTATTCTTCCAAAGGATGCCAAGGGATCTTATGTGACCGTAGAGGGTCTGCACCTTTTTACATCTCCTCTGATGGATGGCACCATTTTTACAGCACAGTGTCCCCATCGCTGCACTGGGGCACTGGGATCCACACAGACCACAGGATGGGTTAACCGTTTGGCCACACCTGTTTCTGAAATGTGTTTAGTGTCCCTGCAGCCATCGTGGTCCTGTGTGAGCTGCTCACGTTCACCACCCTTGGTAGAGTCCAAGCCCAAAGCGGATACTCTACCAGTGAAAAGTTTTTGCACGCGAGATTTTCCACATTTACATGTTAATCACTTAACATTTATTAAAAATACACTCAATATCTTTTGCTAACAAATAAATTTACAGTATGTTCACCATTTACGAATACCTTTATTAGCAAGAAAATGTCATATCTTTGATTCATGAAAGTAACCTCCTCTAGCAGTTAAAACAGTGGAGAAAACTTGAGACATTCTTTCTACAAGGAACATTAATACCGCTCTGTTTCACTAGTGCATTTAAAGTTAAAGGATAGCCTAGAATTTGACTTTGACATCGTCACACAACCAGTTAAAAATGTCAGAAATGACATCCATGTTATAAAGGAAACTTGTTTTGTTTGACATTTTCACTCAACTTTCCAATGCTTAGCAATAAAATTTGCAGTTTATGAAATAAATGGATAAGTGGTAAAAACCTGTGATGTGCAAGAACTTTTGACTGGTACTGTATATACTAGTTACCTTGTTAACAGTCCTCAGCCAGTCTGAAAACCTCAGATTTAACAAACAAACACATAGTTAAGGACCTGAGAATTAGACATAGCATGCTTACATCATTACAGTTCGTTTTTTTGTTGTTTTTATTTTATTGTCTTGGTCCCCTGCAAGCAGGTCAATAATGTTTTGAAGGACAGGCCGTATTTTAGTGCCAGACGCTTAATGAATTCCGAAGCAGGTCGCCGAATTCGTTTTCAGCTAACGGTATGCTTATTGATGTGGTGACTCCCTAATGCTCTGGAGTGGGGAGATAAAGTAGGAGGGCAGGATACCTTTGTGATGGCTGAGGACGGAGGGACAACATGCTTTCATTTTCCGTGCTGTGATGAGCCTGGAGCCTATCCGAGGGAGCACAGGGCGTGAAGTTGGGGGGCACCCTGAACGCATCTGCAGACCATCACAGGTCCCATCCATGGTGCTAAATTGGAATCAAAGCCTGAGCAGCTGCCCGGGATAACTTGTGGTTTGGTATTTATTTATAGAATTTTAATTGCTTTAGCACTACAATCAATGTTATTTGGCTGTTTAGCTGATGATTTTACACAACAACAGCTAACCCTTAATACGAATGGATATTTTGGTGTTGCAGGTCATGCTAAGCTATGCTATCATAGGGTATCAAAGGGCAAAGCCCCTGTCCGTAACCTTCAGCATGTAGATTGATGTTCTTAACCAGTATGCCCCCCCCCTCCCCCACCGCCCCCATGGCTGAATTCATGCCAAGCCAAACCTGCTCTGAGCTGAGCATCCTGCCGTGACGGGATCTCAAACCTGATGGGGGGGCGCTGTGAGCTGTCAGGCGGACGCGACCTCGCCGCATCCTCACGCCAACCTGCCGGCAGCCGGGGGGAGGGGGTGGGGGGGGATGCCTGGCTCCTGCCCCCCATCCCCACAGCAACCTGTCTGGCTGTAAACAGTTGCTATTGATGGCACTTCTTTTCCCTTGAAATGTTAAATTGAAGATGCTGGTTTTCAAGTAACCCAGAAATGCTGTCGCGAGCTGTCCGTCTCTGTCAGGGCTGAAGGTGACAGGCTGAAGACACCAGATATGTTTCAAAGGCAGATGGTGAAACATTTCACTTTATGTTTTAATTGTACTTTAGACTGAGGTTAAACCATAATCCCAAACCCTTCCTCAGATTCATGCCTTGATTAGTCCTTACATTGCAACAACATCACGTTGATGATAAAAAGTCCTTGATGATGTGGCCTGTGAAAGGAGAAAGAGGCTCTTTAAGTGGCTGTTTCCCATGAGGAACAAAGGGCCAAGAACTGATTGTACGGCTGAGAATGTCTCATGCCAGAATCTGGATTCTGCAGGCGTCACTGTAGAGGAACTCACATCCCAGCCCTGCAACAAGAGAGGAACCCGCACGCCACGGCGCCATGACGGGAGAGGAACCCGCACACCTTGGTGCTGCAACAAGAGAGGAACCCGCACGCCACGCCCCACAGCAGAGGAATCCGCACACCTCGGCGTTTTGACAGGAGAGGAACCCGCACACCCTTGCACTGTGACAGCAGAGGAACCTGCACACCATGAAGCCGCAGCAGCAAAGGAACCCACATTCCCCGTCGCCAGAAAGCAGAAGGTTACTCAGCAGCTGCTAATTATACAGTATCAGGGTGCTGTAAGTTAGAACACCTGTCATCCATACATTCTGTTCGTTTGCTTTGATGGTAATGCTCAATATTTTTTATTGTTTTGCGTTATCTGGTGTCAGTCTCAATCAGGGCTTGTCTTTCCTGGGGCCACATTCAAAAGGTCACTTTGCCCCCCCAGTGTACTGACTGTTTGTAGGCAGCAGGGGGCCCCCAAACTTTAGGGCCCCTACCCAAATGCATGGTTCTGAGTGCCGCTGGTGTCACTCTCTCTGCTGTTGTCTTGACTGCTGCTGCCTCTCATTGCTCAGTGCTGTGAGCTGACAGTCTGTAGGAAGTGTCTCATTGTACTAAGTATATATGACAGTTAACTTGAACTTGAGTCGTCACCCCCCCCCCCCCCCAATCTTCACTGTTCAGGAAGGTGTTTAAGATGCAGCGGGGAGCGTCTTTCTCTCTGACGCCATTCATCGATGGCCGAGCAGCGTGAGGCAGAAGCGAGAACCGCCATCGATCGCTATCACTATTGATGATGGTAGATTTGGATCACGGCAGTCTTGGTGGTCTTTTGTTTCCTCGCTGTTTGAAACTGTGCTCGATATTTGTTGTTTATTTGTCTGGTATCTCTACATCTACAGACTCCGCATGAAAAGATGGCCTGGGGGCCGGATAGGGGACTGGGGGAGGGATATGATTGGAGCACTGGGAACATGGAAGGAATGCCAGATATTCTGTCACAGTTATGTGTGAGTGTGTGTGTTTGTGTGTGTCCTGTGTAATTAAGCAGAACATTTGGTGAACAAAGGTGGGGGTTTTGGTTGGGGTGGGGGGGGTTGTCCAACATGCACTTGTGTTGCTGCTCTTAATAAAAGGCTGCTAATTTCCACCCTGGAAAGCAATGTGCTCCAAAATGGCTCCTAATTATGCATTAGGAGCATGAGCTGCCCGCTCCCCAGGGACCTGCCCCCCCCCCCAGCACCACCTTCACCTTACTCCCACTGGGGGGGGCTAGCGGGCATGCCCACTGGCGCATTAGTGGCCTGCTCCCCGTGGCCCACAGCACAATCAGCAGAAGGTGTCAGGAATCTAGGATGATGAATTACGAACATCCCAGAGCTATTCGGAACCCGTGACCCTGTACCCCCCGCACCCCCACCCAAGTGAATAGGGGGAACTGGATTGGTTTATTTTTCAACTTTTGGTAAACCCACTGATTCTTTCTTCTTTGCTGTGGGGGTGTGAGCAGGAGCCACAGGAACATCCCCCCCCCACAGCTGGCACAATTGGACCCCTCCATTCCCAACCCCCCCATACAAGATGGCTTCCTCCTCAGAGACTTGTTGTGCAGTTGGGGTGGCATTCTGGACAGACAGGCCCTTTGCTGCATCCCATTAATGTGGAGGGGAAGAAACAGCAACAGCTGGGGAGTGATTAGCATGCATGGACGGTAGGGGTTTGCAGACACTAGGGGGCGCTGCACTGAGCACGTTTCACACTGTGGTTACACTGCATTCCCGACAGTTTCAAAGCCCAGCTTCAGTATTCAGTTTCGATCAGGTTTGTATGGAGTTTTCCATGTGGAAAGCAATATTCACACACACACACACATGTCATATCCATGCCAGGTAAGCATGCTGTGATGATTGGATGTGATATCTTGTCAGCATGATGCATGGGGGGGTGATCGTTCTGGAATGATCCCATTCAGACAGGTACAGGTTGGGGGGGCTGTCACATCGCACCCTGAAGTGTGGGGGGAATGTGGTCTGGGAGTGGGGGAGAGCGGGGTAATCCATTCTCTGAGACTTTGATAGACTAAGCGCTCAGGAAGACTTTGTGTAGCAGTAATGAAATTAGGTTAAAAACTTCTGGGGGGATTGTGGATAATTGCCCTTGTCGGTCACTGGGAATAACCTTGCTCCAGTCTCACAATGAGCGTAATTAAAGTCGGACCCACTCTGCCACCTCCATGCTGCCTTCTCCTCACTCTTGGTCTCTCAAATCGGTTTGAGCAAGACGGGGCAAAATAAGAATACCGGACTGTTCTGGAAGTCACTGCACTGGGGGGCTGGGTGGGGGGTTGGTGGTATGATATAAACTCTGGGGAGACGGAGCCGGTTGTGCAACTGCCTTGTCCTTTTTGGTCTGCCAGTGCGACTGTATCTCCGCGGATTCCAGACGATTCCGCCACCCACGCCCCCCCCCCCCCCCCCAGTGTGCCACGGAGTCCCATTAAGTGGGTCCTCCATGATAAATGGAAAATGAAAAATCTGCCCATCTACGTGTTTTTCTCCGACCAGCGTGAACAAATCGGGACCTGGTGTGACTATTAATTCAGACACAACAGCCCTGGGAGCGGCAGAGCAAACAGCCCACGCTCCTCCTCATAGCTTTTATCCACTTCATTATTTATTTACTTCATTGTCTTCGTGGGACTCTTGTCTTTTTCTGTTTTAAAACTGTCCCGGTGATTTCTTGCATGCTTTTAACTCCAAAAGCCTCAACGGCGAATATTTAATGGGAAAATGGAATAGGCATTTTTTTCTCTTAAAGTAACAACACTCCCAAATGGTGGTGCACACTCAGACGGGGGTTATGTGAATATGGTCGGTGTGGCAGGTGTCTGGAGCCTCCATGTTACAGCAACCCCCCTCCTCCCCCCCCACATGGAATCAATGCAGCCAATAAGGGGACATGCTGTTTCACTACCATTAAGGTACTGAAAGATGAAGAGAAAGTTGAACTAAACCATATAACTGGATTAATGCAACCATCCGTCCATCAATCCAGCCACTTATCCTGTGGTGGCCCGCGGTGATCTCAGGGCATGACCCTGGCCCCCACAGAGCACAGACTCACCCACTAAGGGTCATTTAAGGACGCTGTGACACCTCATTGCATGTTTCGAACTCTCATAGGAAACTTTTACAAAGACATGAAGGACATGCAAACCCACAGGAAACGAGCTCCTGCTTTCCTGGTGCCTGACGATCTCCACCCCCCTGTTTGAAGTGTTACCGAGGCTGTTAATGGTCCTTGTGGCCCCGCCCATATTTCTGCTTCTTCATCCCCTGCTTTCCTTGTTCACCACCACCCCCACAGAAAGCTGTATCTGCCCTGGACTTGCTGGTGTTCCCTAAGTTCTGCTATTAGTGCTGGACTTGTGCCCAGTATGTGTGACTCCTTCCTCTGCTCCGGCT